>NC_061532.1:11140000-11367500 GCF_022379125.1 Scophthalmus maximus | reverse complement strand
GTGTTCTGGGTCGCTGAAAGACTATATTGTAATAGCTGATAATATAATAATCAAGTTTAGAGCTCAAAGCTGAACCAACTTCTGTCAGAGGATTAATATCTCGCTTCATATTTAATTATTCTCTTCAACAGAGCAGAAATGTTTGGACTGGTTGGACAAACTGAACTGAAGCGCTCCCTGTGCTCTGGGAGATATCTCACCCTAACCGTGAAGGTCATTATCCGTTATCCTCTCTGTCATTCAATTGACCAGGTAGTTCAGTGATCGTGAAGTTACTCATCAGGATTGGCCACGGAAATTATTCGTTGCTTGCAAGGCTGCGAGGTTGTGATAAGGTCGCCGAGATTAATCTGGCAGGGCTACTGAATAGGGAATTGTCAAAAGACCGAGTGATGTGACAAACGTGTAAAACCCGGGCTGAGTCTCATGCAATGCAGGGAAATCGATCCACACTAATCGGTTCCATCCTCACAGTGGCTGCACCTGACCTTCTTGACCCGAAGTCTGCCGCCCACGACTCCAAGCCCCGCCTGTCCTTCTCGGCCAAACCCGTGGTGCTGAATGCTCCGGAGGACGAGTGCGACACCCGGACTACCGTGATGAGGTGGAAGACTGTGTCAGCCATCTTCTTGATGGTGGTGCTTTACCTCATTATTGGGGCGACGGTGTTCAGAGCGCTGGAGCAGCCTCACGAGAGTTCCCAGAAACTGAGGATCCTCGCAGAGAAACTGGAATTCTTGACCATGCACGCCTGCGTCAACTCCTCCGAGCTGGAGGATCTGGTGAAGGTAGGTGAACGCGTGTGAACATTATCAGAATAATTCTAATCGTTTGGTCTCCTGAAGGACCTGGTGACGCCGCACGAAATGTACTTAAATATTTCACGCTTTGTGCTTACATCCTACATCCAGACCGTGCACTTTTTCAACATTTCAACACAAGACACCACTTTATTTGAACCCACACCACGATTTCCCCCTAAATTCAACCATGTTGTTTTTAACCAAAGCATAACCATAACCATAAACATGTCACGTCACAAAACGGATTTGGTTTTAACTGGGATTTGTTTTGGAAGGTACAGATAAATCCTGTTGTCCTGTCAGTAGGAGGGATCCTACTCCCTCCAAAGCCTCCTGCCACAGCACATCTATACTTACATCTCCTTCCCCCAACATTGACTACAGCGGGCAACTTAATAAAATACTATCCTGTGGGGAACCATCTACGGAAACCACTCTGAATTTAGGGAACAGTAAAGCAGATGAAGTGGAATTGATTGATTCAACAATCATTTACTTTCAATTGCAAATGTCAATATCGGTGCTGACAGAGCAGCCTAATGATAAAAGAGATCCATTGATTTCCTGACTCTTCCTTTATGGATTAGTGGATCTCATCACCAACCAAACTTGTCAGGTTTGATGGAAGGGAAACTATGTCCTCCTGAGGATTCTAGTTGGCATGTGGGACTTGTTGATGATGATTTCTGTACTCTCCTAATGTGCCAGAGCTGAAGGGTCTTCAGACCCCCGGGGGGTTTCACCACTGCTATGTGTGGGCCTTACAGCTGAAACATTTCCCTGGTTCTGTTACAGCACCAAAGGTGCCTCGCGATGCCAACGCATCCTCCAAGCTCCCCGTTGCACGACATTGAACAAATGATGAGGTTATGTTATATTTATTTTCAGTTTACCTGTACATCTCCTGTAAACGATTTCTGTGTGGAGATCATTTATCTGACGTCTATCTAAAGACAACAGGATCCCTGGAAAGCAAAGGGCTCCTGAATCCAAATAATTCCCCTTTTAAATCCCTTCATTCATCTCTTCTTCTCGCGAAGAACTAAAGCAAACAATGCTCAACGATACCGCTCATTAGTCTTTTCATAATTTGATATTATTATCACTGCTTCTCTTTTTTGTTACCCATTAATTGGTAAAGTGCAGTCCGCTTAATTGTTTCTGTTGCTTTTCCGCTGGTGTTGCAGAGTAACATTTGACTTGAAAGAGATTCATTAGGTTGGACACAGTAAAAACAGTAATAAGGGCAAACAGCAGACAGACTCAGACAAACTCTTGCTCCCTCTGTATCAGCCAAAAGTTAATTGGTAGCAAACTGTAATGTCTTGCATCAACGGCTGAACGTTTGTTTTCAGGCAAAGTATGACTCCTTCTGTAGCCGACCTTTCTGCTGAATCAGTGTGTGTCATTACAGTAGTGTATCTCATTCCTGGACCTCTGTAAACAAAATGCAAAATTAACAGATGTAATCTCTAGCTCCCTGTGCAGGGATTTTAGGAGCATTTTAATGTTGTCCTCATGTTATTAGGCCAGTGAGCCTTTTTTTCAGCGCTCACAAAAAAAAAACCCTGATTTCCGAACAAACTACTTCTCATCTGATGATTTATTGATGCACAGCTTCAACACAGGTGTCCCCCACTCACCTTGACTTAATTATGTATAGAAGCACACACAAACACACACACACACACACACACACACAGACACACACACGTCAACCTTTGTTTTCTCCCATTCCCCGCTGATCAAAATCCAGTCAACAGAGGATTGAGGAGAGATGTGCTCTCAAAGGGGGTAATTAAAATTTAAAAAAAAGAAGAAGCGAGTGATGTCAAAAAGCTCAGACGATTCAATCTCTCCGGGCTGTTGTGCTCAGCTTGAACACAGACATCCTGCCTTATCGTTTCTGTTGGCCATAGTTAGTTTGCATACAACTCAGTGCCAAAACAGTGAATTAATATGGCTGCTTTGGCTGGAAAACAAAGGGGCCGACTGAGCCAAGCCTGTCTGATTGTGGGGTTTGCAAAACTGATTGCTTCAAAAGAACAGGGGATATAGGCTTACAGAAGTCTATCTTTGAACCATCTCTTTATTATCTTTTTTATTATATTTGGAAATTATGAGGGATTGAACCGAATCATTTTTTTTTTACTCATAGGCCAACGGCTCCTTTCAAAATGTGCCACAAGTTCAAGTTAAAACTGCTGTTCTTGCTTTTTGTTGTTGTTGCTTATTTCTGTTCTTGTTTGTTTTTGAGGTTGTCTGTTGTTTTTTTTGACATATTAGGTTAATACGTTTGTGTTAACATATTTCGGCGGTGTATTGCCTTGTAAAAATGATATGGTGAACTTTAACATCCTGCAGACAGAGCAAAACATCAGTATTTATTCATGAGTCCACCTGACAAATGTAAGTCCAATGAACTCCCTTTCAGCTCTTAAAATATATTTCTCCCTTCAGCTTCCAGATGCTCCGCTGACTAACTATGGCTAATGAGAGTGACAAGTTGCAGGCTGTAGAAAAAAAAGAAAAGCAATGGGCTGGACGATGCTAAGGCTCCATAGAGCTGAGGGAAAACTGCAGAAACGGGTGACAGTTCTCACTGAGCTCCTCATCGGTTTAAAAACAATTATTGACAGCGAGGTCTTTTGATTCATAGACAGAATGCGTCTCATCTGCAGTGTTTTGAGCTGTAGGATATCTCGAAAAACCTGCTCAACCAAAACCAAAACTATCTGCATGGTTAGATACCACTGATGATAGGGTGAGTGAAAGTGGTGTGGTCGAGATGAGGGAAATAACAGGGTTATTAAAAAAGATGAGGGTCTGTGACTTGACACAAGCTCCAGTTTGGTGCAGACCCCAGCCCTTTGATTTCAGTTTGGATACATCTTCCAAGCGCATAGAATCAACCGTTTGATCTGTCGTGCGTGCCTTGTGTTTGTTCAGCCTGTGTAGATAAGCGCCACACAGATTACGACATCATAACGTTCACCAACATGGGCCCTTATCTCTCCACCTGCTGACCCGCCGTGTCATGTTCACCATGTGCCGTTACATTAGTGCCTGTTCCCCCCGAACTTCGCGTTCATTATTCATCCATTTCGTCGTTTACAATCTGGACATCTGCTGCCTTATCACACTGTCACGCGTCATAGGTTAGTGAAAGCTCTTCAAGTTTCACGCAGCTTTCATGGCTGCCCGCCATTCATGTATTTTACCTCTCTGTTCCTGACGGTTTATTGATGTTAAAATACAAATATTAGAGCTCATTAAAAGGAGCTCTCTCTCCCACTTGTACGTTACACCACACAGGAATTAGAAGATTTCATTGGTCTCGAGTGGAATCCCGCATATCCAGAGGGGAATATTAGCTTTAGTCCTCTGCAATAATCTCTGTAGCAGTGCGGGCTATTCCCCTGAGATCTCAAAGCTTTCCCTCTTTCACTTGTCTCAGTAATTACTACTGTACCTTGAGAATCCACTCACAAGAAACCCTTTGTCTCCCTGCAGTGGACTGCACTGCGTTGGCCACAGTCAGGTTAAAAAACAAAAAAAGCAAAACATACCAGTCTGACCTGGCTTTCAATTATTGCACGGCAAGTATGGAGTTTAAAGGCAGCGGAGGGTCTACCACTACCGCAATTTCTGAGAGTGGATTCTTTTGTTTCAAGCAGGTAGACAATCAATACAATACAAATACCAGAAAATGTCTACCTTCATATAAGAATGAGACGCGCACACATCACAGGCAAAGAAGTAAGGCCTTTTTCAAACATTGTTTTTCGGAGGGTGGGCCTGACTGAGAGCTCGTCCACTGCACGGCCACCTACACCTGCGGCCTGCACCCATTGGACGAGGCTAGCTGTCACTCACACGGAATCCAATGCCTACCGAGCTTACAAAATGCTCACATCACGCCTTGTTAGAAGAAGACGGGAAACTATATATTGAGACCCTAAGATCATCAGGAAGATGTTCACTGGCGCTGAACGTAAACTAGTTTTTCCATGGACTTCTATAGAAGTGGCTACAGGTGGAGTCGCCCTCTGCTGGTTATTCAAGAGAATACAGGTTTCAGGCACTTGGCTATATTTTCCGCACCTTTAACTACGTCCATTTTTGTACCCAGTCTATATGGTTAGAGCAGATAAACTGTGCTTTTGCTCTTTGAAAAGCCAGAACAGTCGACACACCCACAATAATATGTGAATAGTTGCGGTTGCTATGTTGTGCTTGGACAACTGCTGTTTGGAGGCAGTTTACACAACACTCAATTTAGTCAGGAGATCATTTTCACTAGTACGAGATCAGAAATGTTGTATTAGATGCTGCAGTACAAACTCCCTGTAACCCTGGCGCGGATGCTCATCCTCCAGTGTGTGGCTCTCGAGCCTCACCGCTCCTTATGTCTATGTTTAGGTGTCGGTGGGTGTGAGAAGCCGTGGTGCAGCCGTCTGTGTTCCCTCCAGCGGTTGGCTTCACTGCCCTCTTGTCTCCTGTCACGAGAGCACGGGCCTGAGTGGGGAAAACGCGCTGCTGTGCGGCTTCTCTTGCAGCCGCCTGGTGTCTGAAGGGCTTGTCACACTCAGAGCTGTGACGCTGAGGCGGGAAGACCCGTGTCACACTTAGCGCTTTCTCACACACACACACGCACTCCATCACCCGGGCAAGACTAATCGCTGCTCCCGGGGCCAGACAAAATTACTTTTTTTTTTTAATGATTTAATGATTTACAATATAACAAAATACTTATTATAATGTATTGCATGAAGGTGAAAGATGCTCCTCGTTGTTTCTCACAGGTCTAAATTGGTTTTTGGTTGGATATCTCGTCTTGGCTGTCACTTCTTCCCCAAAGAAATTCGATGCACACCACTGATATTCCTTTATCTAACTTTGTCTTTGTCTTTTCCTTTCTTTTTTCACTCTCCACTCCAGCAAGTGGTCTCTGCAGTTCGAGCAGGTGTGAACCCGTCAGGAAACGCATCCAATCAGACAAGCCTCTGGGACCTCAGCTCCTCCTTTTTCTTTGCTGGAACTGTTATCACCACAATCGGTAAGAGAAGTCATTTCTTACTCTTGAGCGGCTCAGTTGTCCACCTTAACTCTTTGAGGACTCCTCTGATAGTACTAGTTGCATGCGAGTCTTTGTGCGTGGACTTGCATCCCGAGTTTGCACTTTCCTTTGCACTTACCCTCCACTTGTGGCAGAAACTGTTATATTTCTCAAAAGTGCTGTTGGGGTCCCTTCAGAGAGTTTAAGTCTGTGACTTACAAAATACTTAGACCTAGAACAGTGATGATAATTATAATGTCTGCAGCACTTAGATGTGTTTTTCTCTCAAACTATTTCACTAAACGAAAACTGTAGCTTACAGCTTAAAGGAATCAGACACTATAACAGGAATATGATAATAAGGCCCTGTGCTCATTTGTCCTTAGTTACTGTATAATCAGGGAGTTTTCATCTGTCTCAGCCTGGAGCACATTGATCCAGTGTGAGACTCTTAACACACTTCCTATCTCCATGGTCCTTTTTGCACTCTCTCTGTCACCTCCAGCTGTAAGAGACTACTAATCAAACTGCACACACACACACACACACACACACACACACACACACACACACACACACACACACTCGCAGCTAGTCTGACAGCTCATCTGGCTCTTCCATTCGGACCTTGACAAATTGGTGAGTCTGTTAAGTGGGCTGCCGGGCTCCATTTCACATCTCTAGCATCCAGTCGGAGCTCATCCTCCATTTAGAAAATGTAACACCTTGTCTTTTTTTTTTTTTTTGTAAAAATAGGATTTTGCTCTCTGGTTAGAAAATTGTTGTGCTTGTTTTTACTTTCTGAGACAAAGCTCCTTTTTACAGATTTTGCTGTTCTGCGGCAACCATGTGCCTGTTCCTCTGCTCACCAGAAAGTATCAGAGATTAATTGGCTTCAGCAAAATGTGACAGCTAAGCTTAGCAATAAAACATGTGAGTATGTTGACTGCAGACATAGTGATCTTTCCTTTTTAATGTCACTATTAGTTTGTTTTAATCACGTCCTCAGCTAAGTTTAACTTTGAGATTGCTTTTAGCAATGAAAAGTGCTCTATAAATGAAATTTATTATTATTATTATTATTATTATTATTATTAAGTCGTCAGACGTTGATGACGTCATATTGCAGATGTGTTGAGGGCGGGACTGTAAAGAGGAGAGAGCTCGGGCGGACAGACAAAAGTGAAGGTGCACATAAATGGAAAATGCTTGTTTGCATAAACAGCCTATCATTTCTGTGCTGTTTAACCCTAATCACCATAATTTTGCCTGATTGGTACAAAATGTTCTGTGGCTATTGCTGCTGTGCAACAAAATCACATTTTAATGAAGACGAAGATGAATTCCTGAGCCCTTCATGCAAATTCTTAGTATTCTTAGGGAATACAACAAAGTCCATTGATTAAAATATTTCTGCAAGAATGTCAGACATTGTAGTTTGCTTGTATTCACCTGGTTCCTCTTGATTCGGCGAGAGGTGATAGAGCCAAAATGCATATCCACAGATCTTTGATTGTGAACGTAACTCACGGCTCTTCTTCCATGTGGGACTCCTGAGTTATGTCTCAGCAATTGTTATATTCCTGCTGAAATTCACATTCCCCATAGTGTATAGATCAAAACAGATCAGAGTGGAATAATCATTATAATTCACTTTGATAAACCTCCCTTGGACCCTTGTTGTAAATCTTCCAGTGGAGTCCAGTTATTATTTCAACATTTCATGTGATGTGCAGTACTATAAAAATGTGCCCTTCTCTTGACAGTGTGCTCTCTGAGTGTGTCCATCCAGGGCAACATCCAAATTTGTCTTAATTGTAGGGATTATAGTTATAATTACAATTCTACCCCTTATGAAAGCCACAGTTTTATCCCATTGATCTGTTTAATTTTTTAAAAACAAGACCAAGAAGAAATGCAGCTTTTGATTTTTTCGTTTGTTATGCAGGGAGACTGGGAGCTGGGAATAGAAATGATCAGGCGTCCAGTTTCCTACTGACAGAGTGATGAAATTAGCCAGACTTGATTAACACTTCTTCTGACATTTAGTGTCACCGTGCTCCAACGTGAGACTGGGAGTTCATTAGAGCCTGCAGCTGTCCTGAGACACATCACTGCAATAATGAAGAGAAGTGGATGGAGTTCATATTTCAGCCTCCTTACGTAATGTTAAATTATAAAACACATGTTGTTTAATGTGCGCAGACAGGTTTACTTACAGTGTCACAGGTCTTGGAGGTTTTTGTCTAACAATATGTCCTTGTAGACGCCCCATCTGCTCTTCTAGCTGCACATGATAATGGGTTTGGAGAGAAGATGAAAAGCAGCGGACCAGTGATGGACTCACATTTGTGTACAGCGCACTGTGTCTTTTCATTTGTATCTGTTTCTTTTTTCATTCTCATTTTTGCGTAGAGCGGAATGTGAATTATGAATTCTTGTTTGCGCCAGACTTCAATCTCTCACTAATGAAATTTCACAAACCTCAAAGCGATTTTGTTGTGCGTCTCTAGATTGATGTTGCAGCGCAGTCAGGCCTTGTGAAAAGCTTTTTTTTCCCCCACCAAGTTTACTTTGAACTGATATTACTTTCTTCTGCCAGCTTTGTTGAAAATATAATACATTAGTAAGATACAGTATATACAACAACTAGTAGAAATATACTCTGGGAAGGACAACGCTTCCCAGGACTGGCCTAATATTACAAAAAGATAAATAAAATGCGTGTTAGATGAACTACTGCAGTGGCAATTTTTTTGGCATGTGATATTGCTGTTTGCAGTTTTTTCAAGGAGGTGTTCATACAAGCAACTTCCCATTTGACACTGTGCTTCTTAGGTTCTGTGCGAGACACCTGCCATGGAACTGTTGTGTCATTGAGCAGTGCTGGAGATGCAAAAAAAGAGTGCGTGTGTAACGTTGTGGTGAACGGTTGCGAATGAGCAGGGGACACTCTGGACGTAGAAGGAGACGTGTTCAACCACACCGGATTTGACACCGCACTTCCTTGGGCCCTTAGAAATACACATGCCAAGTGTGAAGCCGATAAGATGCGCGATTCCCGAGATTTAGCACCAAAGTAAATCAAAATGTAATTGAACCGCATTAAATTGTCTGAATTTATACGGTGCCTTTCGGCTGTTAACGACCACTCAAAGTGCTTTTCACCATGGGTCACATTCACCCATTCACACCGTGGTGTCACATCCGTCCGGGGTCATTTGAGATTCAGTGTTTGGACCAATGACACTTCAATATACTTGAGATGGAGCCAATAACCTTCTGATTAGTGGACGACCTGACAAATGAATACAGAAGTGCAGCACGTACACAGTTTTGAAGTAAATTAAGAACTATGCTCTCTAGCAGTCTGAATGACGTACTAACTATGTCTGTCTGTGTCGTCTTTCTGTCAGGATTTGGGAACATCTCTCCTCACACAGAAGGAGGGCGGATCTTCTGTATAATCTACGCTCTGCTGGGGATTCCCCTCTTCGGATTCTTATTGGCTGGTGTCGGGGACCAGTTGGGCACGATTTTTGGGAAAGGCATCGCCAAAGTGGAGAAGATGATAGTGGTGAGCCGCTTTGTTTGTGTGTTAACTTGTTTTCCATCGGCGGATCATCGGAAACTTCTCTGCATGAATCCCTGTCTGTGATGGGCCGTTTTCGTTTGACAATTTTGCGATTTAATTATCCAGATAGGTCAAGGGCGGCTCTAAAACCTTACTGCCGGAGCCGTTCAATATCCAAGTGTCACGGTTACGGCTGCATTGTGAACAATGCTAACCTCTACAATAGCAAATGTATGTTTAAAAGTTCAGGCTTGGTTTTTGCCTCAGATTTCCGCAGGGAGGGAAAGGAAAGGAAAATGAAAGGAAAGGAAATGCAGTTTTGGGGTTGCCATGTCAACAGTCCTCAGGACAGCAAACTAAAATGCAGACAGTTTGTTTCAGCTCAGGAAATTACAGTTATTTTAATGCCATGTTTCAAAATTATGCCTTTTTTAAACTGAACTCACTGAAGACTTGTTTACATGAGTGGGAAAGAGCAGCAGCACACACACACACACACACACGCCCACACAGATCAATACATCACTCTAAAATAATGATGTTCGGTGCAGCCACAGTGCAAGTCACACACTGACTTCTTTACGTACAGTGCAGATCCACAGGAGCACAGGGAAGGCGGACTTTGCGGGACTGTCTGGTTGATGGTTAGTGATTAGCTTGAAATAAACCCAAAGCAATCAAACAAGCTGCTCTTGCTCAAGTCAATGAGGAAGATTATGTATCTGACAGGAACATTGACAGTCAAGGAGCTTCCACACCCAAAAGAAAATTAAATTCACCAGACTGAATGTAATGTGTTTATTTTCTCATAGATTAAAAAAGCAAAAAACAACTGATACATGGTTTTCTTCACCGGTACTTTACCAGAAACGTACAGTTGAAAACGAAATGCATAATTTATCCAATTGACTGTGCAACTAATTGATTAATTTGTATGGAAGGAGAATAATGAATCAGAAAAATCTATCATAACTTTTTCCCTAAAGGTGGATGGAAGACAGTGTGTTGCACTGAGAAAAAAGAAAACCTGATTTAGAAAAGTGCATACAGTCGATGCTAAAAAGAGTTCACCGTGAAAATACATCTTAAAAGAAGTAGATGTTAAAACAATAATCAAATAATGAATTGGAGATCTTTCTTTAAAAGGTATTAAAGAAGTGTTCATCCTCATATCAGTTGGGGAATTGTTCTATGGCACATGGGGACATAGGAGATAAATGTACAGGCTTAGATGTGAGATAGATGTGTCAGCAGATCACAGAGATGTTTCCGAATATGATAGTGTCCAGTGTGGTCGGTGAGTGGTTCCAACGAATTTCTGTAAAACACTGAAAAGGTGAAAAAGCAACGTGCTACATGGTTCTAGCGGTTGCACATACATGCAAATTAGATGGTGAGTAGCAGCTGACATCTGTAGGTGTCGGTGGATTATCAGCGCCGTTGCATACTCGTGCGTCTGTTGCAAACACGCAGCTCGCTTTGATAACGAAGTGTCACGTCAAAAGGAGGGAGAGAAAAATGACATCATGTTTTCCGTGTTGGAAATCCGCCGTCCCCGCCTCCAGGTCTCCCACGGCGACCGTGAAGCTGAACCAATGGCCTGCAAAGACGTTGGCGTCACCGCGCATGAGAAACATCCGATTGAGGAGAGGATCCACATCTCGTCTCTGGGGAAAAAAATAGAAACGAGGAGATTCCCCAAATCTTTTCATTTCCTTTAAAGTCTCAGGACAGCAGCAATGACCCCGCGAAGACAAATGACTCAAACCGAGTGAAAACTAAACGCAGGTGATTTCGTTTCACTGTTTGCTCGGCGGCGTCTCCCCCCCCCCCTGGCGAGGACGAGCAGCGAGGGTGGCAGCCTGTTTGAACAATGGAAATTGATTAAGTGTGGCAGCTGCTGAAAGTCACTGCTGTGCCGCCAAGAAGTCGGCCGAGAGTGAGACGCCACCTCATCAGTCGGTCCCTCCGGAAAACATGAATGTTCCCTCTGGTCCTGCAGGGCTCGTCCTCTGTGCTCCTCTCCACTGTAACCTCCACCACTCTGCACATAGTGCAGCGAGGACATTAGACGTCACAGACTCGGTGATCTGAGCTCTGGCTGCTCTTCACGCGCCCCCCCCCCCGTCAGAGGCGCTGTGCTCCGGGGCTGACGTAACCGGAGGGAGGAAGGAGAGCGGGAGACACAGGGAACCACCTCGGGTTAGGGTTACTGAGTACACACCGACCGATGAAGACTGCGCGTCATGCGAGAGAGGGTTCACGTCATGTGAAAGTCGTCGTTGGGAGCGCAGGCCGCGCGTACGCTACTGTGACTGCTGCTGCCTGTGCAATATTCGATCAGTCCTTGATATCGCAGCACACGCCGGTCACGCCAAGTCGCGTGCCGCTTCTCCGCAGCTCGGGTGGGCGCTCCATCTGACGGGGCAAAGTGACGTCACACGAGCTTAGCAGCCTGACGTTTGAGATGTTGGGAAACAGCTCATGTATTTTCCTAGAAGGAGGTCAAAGGAAGTGAATCACCACAATGTGATGATTCAATCCTGTGTAGGTTTAGCACTACAGGGCCGAACGTAAAAAATATGCTTGATGTGGCCCATTAAGTAAATGCTATTTTAACGAGATACAAAAGAGATTTCCCCCAAACCAATCACGTTGCAAGGTAACACAAATCCCATCAACCCTATTCAAGTTCTGAGCATATTCTTTGCATTCGCAGCCTCCGCACGCCTGTTGGCCGCGGAGTTTCTTTCAAGCGTTCCGGTCTGTCTGTCTGCCACCTATTAAAAAGTTTATTTTTCTACACCAACGATTCTTTTCTTTCCCTTCAGAAATGGAAAGTCAGCCAGACGAAGATCCGCGTCATCTCCACGCTGGTCTTCATCCTGTTCGGGTGCCTCATCTTCGTGGCCCTGCCAGCTGTCATCTTCAAGCACATCGAGGGCTGGAGCGCCCTCGAGTCCATCTACTTCGTCGTCATCACCCTCACCACCATCGGCTTCGGAGACTTTGTCGCCGGTGAAAAAGGTCTTTTGAATGTCTAAAGTACTTACAGGCCAACTTTCATTTTTATGTTTGTTTTAATAGGTGAGTTATTCCTGGTCGCGTCGGTCTGATTGAGCGGACGTGCGTCACCGTGATCAAACAACAATAATGATCTCGGGGCAAAATAGCACTTAACTAAATTCAATAAATTCCACAAGAGAGTGATGTTGATCTTCTCATTTCGCGTACTGTTGCCAGAAATCCAGGTCAAGTTTCCGGAACATTCAGAAAAAGGGCCACTCACGCGCTGTGAATCCTCAAGAGATTTCCCCTGATGAGAGAGAATCGGCAACAGAGAGCCCGGCGTCGCCAGAGCATTTTTCGATTTCCAAGGCGCCATTATCAACAATCGCAGACGAAAAAATGCCTCTGGACAACAGAGTCAACAAAACATGTGACGTAGCATATGAAACAAACACTGTGAATTAAGTGGTTTGTTCTTGATTGTACCATTCATTTCATTTAATATTGCGGATTCAACAGACCTCTCCCACAGCCGTCTTTTTTTTTTTAACCTTCTTTTTTATTTTATTTTTGAAGACAGCAAAACACATCTAATCGGGGGAGCAACATACATGATCAAATTAAATACAAGTCTGTCTTATACTGCTCACATTATTCACCATTAAATGGTTGCGATTGGCCGATCTGTCTCGGGGCAGATGGAAAAACGGGAGGGGAGCCAGGCCCGTGTGCGAGAGCGAGTGAATACGAGTCGGCTGATTGGTCTGGTTTCCAGGCTACGACTGAGAGGCAGATGGGAAAAATCACAAACACTTAGCAGCTAGATTAAATTTTCCTGAGCGGGCCTAATGATTATAGATTAGATTACGCCAGGTCTGCCGACCCAGGTAGTTCACGTGAATGAATCGGCCTGGACCTGTTAGTTAACCTGGGCGGTTATCTGACTGCACAGTGAGCAGACTGAGCGTGCCGCTTCATCCCAGCGGATAATTCGTGACAAGACGTCATTGTATCAGCATCAGCTGCTTTATCAGACTTTGTACAGATATGTACGTATCTATATCTGTGTCTATTCCCTATTCATTGAATCTGACAGTTCAAACAGGAACCAACTTGTAATAATCATTGGATTTTATTTTCTATATCACTGAAATGGCACATTGGACACATTTTCTGTATGAACCTACTGTACTGTATATGACTATGATTTTCAAATCCATATGGTTTTTATAGTCTGATCCAAGTCGAGATTCTGCTTTATAAACATGAATCCATTGCTCATTATTATCATAGAAGCCATGTCACACAAATGGATTTACAAGAAAATATAACAGCTCCTGACTTCTTTATTCTTTATGTGATCTTTTCTTACTCATTGGTCTCGATTAATGGCCCATTGACAAATAATGACCCTGCAGAAAGACATGTCTTCCCTCTTGATTGGGAAGAAGACCGAGGCTCACTACGAAAAGCCTTGGTCGCCATCAGACCTTCTTTTGCTAATATCAGCCCTGCATGTTGTCTGATGAATTACACATGTATGAAAGAGGGATGACCACGTAACAGTATTTGGGTTCAGCAGGTGGCTCAGAGAGTCCAGAGTACCTGGACTACTACAAACCCGTGGTGTGGTTCTGGATCCTGGTGGGCCTTGCGTACTTTGCCGCCGTGCTCAGCATGATCGGAGACTGGTTCCGGGTCATCTCCAAGAAAACTAAGGAGGAGGTACGCGATGCAGTGCTGTGAGTTGAGTCACAGAGGTGACGGAAGTCGGCGATGAGAAACCTTGCCTCGACACGGGGGGAAAATTATTTCACCTTGGATGTTTTTAACAGAAAAGGAAATAGGATGTTACTTGGGGATTGCAGCTTGTAGCTTTATATTCAGTTGCTGCAGCAGGCTTCTGTTGCCCAAAATCCATATATATATATATAAAAACTTAAAGGAATTATTCACAATGAATTCTTAAGCAGATGCTAAAAGGCAGATATCCAATAACAACTTGTACCTTTTGGAATCATCAGTTCCGAAAATGTTGTCTCCGGATCTTAATTTCAATTTCCATTCTATTTTTAAATCTCCACGTCTGTACCTGGCCTTTATGACAGATGAAAATATACTGCAAATAACAGATTAAATAATTCCGTCATGGGCATTGCTAATTGGTGAGAAGCTGAGACGTGGAGGAATGCTGAAGGCAAGAGCTGTTAAACAGTTCTCTGGACAGTTAAAGGGACATGGCATTTTATGTTCACAAGACTCAACTCCATTAATTATTGTTCAGCTTTTCACATTTACAGTAGGTTATTCTTTTCCAGTAACCTGTTCTGCCTGACAACGATGAAGACATTCAACAGAAGCATGGCTTTTGTGCATGTATGGTCATTATTTAACATTTTTAAAAGGCACAAAGACAACAACAACAATAAACAAGAAAAAACAGCTCTGCTGAAGAACTAAGGGATGATAATATTTCTAGATCGTGAACGATTTCAAAGGATATTACCAGTATTTTATGTTTAAATTAAATTTACATTTTCCCACAATGCACCTCCGATCGAGTTAATTGGTTATCATTTGAAAACTGAAAATCAACTGGCAGCAGCCTCCAGTGCTATGCTTCTTTAAAACATCCAGACGCATCAAATCAACCTGCAGGCATCAATGTCCAGTGTTCTCTCCGCAGGTCGGGGAGTTCCGGGCTCATGCAGCCGAGTGGACGGCAAATGTGTCAGCGGAGTTCAAAGAGACCCGGCGGCGGCTCAGCGTCGACATCTATGACAAGTTCCAGCGCGCGGCGTCCATCAAGCGCAAGCTGTCGTCCGAGCTGGGTATTAACCCATCCATCAACCAGGAAATGACCCCCAGCAAGAGGACGCTGTCGGCCCACCTGTACGAGGAGAGAGAGGGTTACCCCAACTTGACTCTCTCTCTCAGCCCTGTCCCAGGGGCCCTGGCCAGGAACGGCAGCCTCTACCTAAATGGCCTCAGCCCAGACTATGCCGACCGGCGGGAGTTCGCCGTCATCGAAAATCTCAAATGAGGAGCAGCGTGAAAACGAGATTTAGGGAGATGAGCGAAACCACTACAGTAATACGGCACACACACAATACACACACTTTTTCGCGCATCCATGATACAGTATCCATACGTGTTCATTAAGTGGACCGACTCCCACCATTGATGGGAAACACCGAGAGGGACTTCTACACAGATCAGTCGCCATGTGCGTGTTTATTACTCGCAGACACAATGGTATACTGTGTGACAGCTCAGAGGTTCAATTCATTTCATGAAGGAGTCCAACTTCCTCTCATCACGTCAACGTGATCGACAGCTGTGCTGGTTACTGAGCCAAAATCACCAGCGTGTTCCTGACCGGAAACAGGATTGTGTCCGAGGCGCGAGTTTCACAAACTTCTCTGTGCGCAGGAAGCTATTTAAAGCCCATATTGAGGTGCAAACACGGTGGACATCATCTTCTCACATGTCCACATATTATAACTACGGTCAAAATTAGAAAGCAATAGAAATATCTGTGCTCCTCTCCTGTTCAATTACCAGAGGCCCTGAAATCTGCATCAGATGAAGAGGACCCTCCGAATGTGGCTTTTTCTTTTGTCGTTTACACGTCTACAGTACATGACATGCCTTGCATTCACCAGTCAGTCTGCCCTCACGAACAAGACGAATGTTGACATTATCGCTCCTTCGTGACTGACGTCCAGCTTTTCACCCTAAGGAATAACCCACTTGTGCCTTACTGAAAAAAACCACACTGAACATGTGAGGATGGTGATGCGCGAAAGAATTCGTCTGTCCACTCATACTTGTTATATATATATATCTATGAGCACAGCAGTGATAAAGTCATATGTAGGGGGCATCTTGGGGGATGAAGAAGAGGCAAATAAAGAAGAGGGCACTTTGTTTAATCATTTAAGGAGTTGATACTGTTTCTCGAAATAAGATTAGTAACTGAGAAAAACGTGGCAGTGGCCAGTGTGATTTGGGTATTTTCTACCTGTCTTGATGTGCTGAGATAGTTACGTTAACCACACAGTGCCAAGCTCACTCATCAAACCCCCCTCTCCCCCCGAACCAAAGTAATGATGGCGCTTTTCTGACAGAGGATTGGGAGAGGCCTTCAGTCTGATCAAAGGATCAGGAGTGCTCTCTGTTACTTCTAAAGATTTCCTGTCCTGAGGGTTTTTACAAATTGAAATTCTACCCACTGCTTTATTTTTTTTAACTTTTTTATTATTTTTTTTTACCTTACTGCTTCCCAGGATGTAGCAAGTTAGGCAGTATTGCTTCAACCGATAAAAGATGAAATCTGTTATATTGTGCCAATACTGAATGTACACTATCATGAATCTTTATTTGCTGCAGTGACCCAATTTACATGACAAGGTCTGAACTGAACCGATTTAAATAAATGCCTCATGCCGCTGGATTTGTGTTGATAAAGATCATACGAATGGCAAGAATCTCTGATTCATTGTATTATATATATATTCAGAGTTTTACGTTTGAAGGAGTTCTAATATTTTTAATTCAAGATGTTTCTGAAAAAAAGGGGATTGCATATGATGCTGTTATGCAAGGAAATTCTTTGTTCTGGTGTCCTATCAGATCTGTGGTGTTATTCACTGCTTTTTAACAGAATGATTTGCTGTAATATTCAATACACTTGATAGTACTATTTTCAGTTTGTAGCATTGAAAAAGCTCATTTAAAATACAGTGCATCTCACCGGAGAGTATTTAATGTGGCAAACCCGTGTCGACTTGCCAAATGTCTATAGTTTATGGATTATTGGGTATAAAATTGACTTCATATGTGTTTAATTTTTTTTACTATACAGTTTAGGGAAACAGCCGTCTGTCGGATTTTTTTTTTCCTCCACCAGCTTCATGTAAATTCAAACATAAAAGTGTTTGAGTGGAGAATCTTCACATCACTAAATTTAAACGGGTTCCACCAAACTTATAAAATTTTATATATAGATCAGCTTTAACTAAATATTTACACTCAGTAACTGCCAGGTAACTTAAACTAAACCAACTGACAAAGATAACGTCACCTTGCTAATATGTTACACATTTTGAACGAAGAGTCAACAGAGCACAACCGACATTAAATGACCTGAAACTGGGACTCGGCGGTCTAACAGTGACGTCTGGTGTGTATTTTCTAAAGATTTTTGGAAATAACAAAGAATTTTATTTCAGTAATGTTAGCCTACATGACCGATTAGTTTGAGTTGCGTGATCTGATATTTCCCAGCTTTGAGTTTGCACGTTCTCCCCATGTCTGTGTCGGATTTCGGGCACTCCGGCTTCCTCCCACGGTCCAAAGACATGCAGCTAAGATTGACTGGTTGCCCCGAATTGCTCGTAGGTGTGACTGGGAGCGTGGATGGTTGTTGGCCTCCGGGTGTCGACCCTGTGATGGACTGGCGAGGGACAGGGTGC
The DNA here is from genome assembly GCF_022379125.1 of Scophthalmus maximus. Classification (NCBI taxonomy): domain Eukaryota; kingdom Metazoa; phylum Chordata; class Actinopteri; order Pleuronectiformes; family Scophthalmidae; genus Scophthalmus; species Scophthalmus maximus. Next base: position 11,349,578 of record NC_061532.1, on the reverse strand, counting down.
ACCCCGCCTCTCGCCGACTGTTAGCTGGGACTGTCTCCAGTTACAGTTTTGCTCTTTTTCTAGTCTTAATCTTCTGGTTTTCTCTGAAAGGCTCTAACCGCTGGTCTGCTACCTTAAGCATGACCGCTGATTTCTGCCCTGACTGTCCTGCCACTTCAACTGCTGTTACGTGTATAATGAAGTCGATCGGCCGAATCGTGAAAGAATGGTGGAGAAAATACGAGAAAAGCAAAGATGTGAGACTAAAATAGCATCGAGGTATTTTTATCCTCAATAGCAATGAGTGGCATCAAAACACCTACTGTAACCTGATTTGCAATACACAATGGAGTCAATGGAGTTGCGTGATATGTCAGGCCATGTGAGGCCACATGTCAGGATGCATGTGCATTATGGTGTTTACAGTATGTGTGTGTGTGCATGAATGAACATGTGAACGTGCGCGTGCACTGGGGTTTGAGGAAACTCATTTCATTTCCACCCACTCAAGCATTTTGCGTGACGGTTTATAATTAAATCTGCGGCTCAAGCGTGTTGAATGTATCTTTCCATTCATGATGAAAGAGATGAGGCTCATTATGAACGTAAGCACATTCACGAATAAGCATTGTGATTTATGTAGGCAGAGCACTTCAATTAGCTCTGTGGGTATAATGTGGAGACATCTCCAGGCTTCTTAAAGCCATTAGCCCTTAATTAATTTGAGAGAAAAAAGAGGAAATGATGCCATAAAACCACGATTATGTACCAATCATAGAGATAATGACAGACAAGTGTTATCGTGTGGTTTCAGAGAAATCTACTGTGCATTAGTGGAATGAGGACCCATTTTTTTCATGAACCACATCTTTGGTTATGATTTGATAATTTGCATGATAATGGTTTTAAATTAAGCCCACAGAAATTCCCTGTGTGGTTTAAATAAGTTTTAGTAAATCCACCTGTAATTCTTTGCCTATATAAACATGAGGGGAAATGTATACACATGCACATATTGAGAAAAGTACAAACATGATTTCCACAAGTGTTGCATGCTACTTCAAGTGTTACTTCCATTGATTATAGATCAAATGTGTCTATAATCCAGGCTTTCCTTGTATGGCAACCATGTGTTACCAGTATGTTATTGTGGGTATGTCGCCACAAATCATGACAAACTTTTAAGAAGATTTAGAATAAAAAATTTTATATGCGAAAACACTGAAGATAACTGTTTCCTTCCTACTCTTGTTTGTTTCCCCGTCAACAAATCTCATGAAAAGACCAAACTGACAGAGAACTAGTCTTTTTATCAAGTGACTCACTGCGTCTTCCCCAGCCTGTCTTACACATTCAGCCACATTTTAATATGGCTCATAAATATCTATTTTCGCATTTTCATAAAGGCTCAAGCTGTAGTTTTTATTAAACATTACTAATAGTGCCTTCGTTGTGGAATTTTTCAGTGGCGGATTAATTTAGACATTAATAATTAGACATTCGGTGCTCTTGTGAGTATTTCTGGCAGCAGGATGACGTTGGTGGGCTTGAGTCAAAACCAAAACATTTTAACAACATAGACATTTCTTGGTAGAAGAATCAATTTGACTTTTTAAGGGGTTTGTTGACCAGAACAGATTATCACTAACAATTGTCCTGTAATGATTATTGCTGCAGAAAAGAAGAAAATCAGAAGAGTGTCTTGGGGCTAAAATGCTCCGAAATAACTTCCATAATATGATTGTAATGATTTTAGCACTTTGTTATTGTGGGTTTCCACATAAAACCCTTATTTTTCATAGAAAAAACTAAAACCAATGCAGCATTTTTCCCAGATAAACGACCTTAAGATGACTGTTCTTTGTAGCTCAATAATAGAGGAGGACAGACAGACAGACAGACAGTCATCACATGATAGACACCACTAGATAATGGATCGCGGCTGACAAAGTGATCTGAGTCACAAGTTACAAAATGTTCTCTGGGGCTCACAAGCACATCGCGGCCTGAGAAGGCTGCTACTCATGTGTCGTTTACACCCTCAATCAATTTGTATATCGTAAACCTCACGTTTGGCTTTTTTTATGATTTATTTTTGTGCCGTTTGCACAATGGGACAACTTTCCCAGGGTGCATTGCACACTTTCTTTTAGAGATGAAATAGGCAAACTGCAACATCGAGACAAAACCCACTCTGATGTGTGACGGGTTTTCCGTAACCCAAGCTGACAGGTTAATGACTTTAAAGATAGGGAGTGACACTACGCGTCACCTTCCAGCCCCTGCCCTGTCAAAAGACAGACACAACCACAAGCGCATGCTGCAGTTCACCGGGAGGACTCGAGCCGCGACTCTGTGCCCTTCAAAGGGGGAGACAGTACATGACTCAGATGGGAGCTGATTGTGGACTGGATTTGTAGACGTGCAGAAAACAGCAGATTGCGGCCTTTTGTTTGGGCTCGTAAACTACAGTCTCACTTCATTTGGGGGAAAAAATGACATTTAGAAGAATAATAATTTAGTAAAGCCTCGACAGTTTTAAGCACGCTGAGTATACGGCACCGAGTACATCTATATACGGTGTATTATTTTAACTGTATCAGTGAGACCTTGCAGCTACTCAAAGCGCTTTAATTGCCGATGTGGACATAGGCCTACTTGCTGAGAGGGATTATTTAGTGTCCTGCAGACGACAGAACCAGCCCGGCTGGAGACTGTGTGGCTCATTATTGATTCTGTCTGCAGTGACTTCAGAGAAAACCACTGACTCAGCCACCAACCACTACCATATCAGGCGGGAGAGGTACGTAGTGAGAGTGGCAATTACCTCCCCGGTTGAGAGTGAGTGGGTGTGTTTGTGTGAAATGACTTAATGTGACAGGTCCTTTACAGACTGTCCAATTCTACAGTGGCCACATAATGTCTTGTTTCTTTATTTCCCCCTTTGTGAGATGTAGTTTCTTTGCAGCTATTACGGAGCCAAGCGGCTGTGACCACTGTAAAGATGCACTATTCAGCTCCTCCAGGATGTCGCCGGCTCTTTTAGGTGATTGTTGCAGCTACACCGCTACAAACAATAACTCAAATCATCTCAAGTCCCTTAAGTTGGATATACAACTCTACTCCATATCAAAAATACGTCAAAATAAGGTGATGGCCCCTGAATTCAGTCAATCACAAAACCATGTCTACAAGAGTCAACCTGACAACAAAGTCCAGCTCTTTAATCCAGGCTGGAATTGTTTAAACTTTGACCTTTAGCTGGATTTTACAGCATTTTCCTGTTGTGTCCAGGCTGTTGCAGATAGGATATCCTCCCACGCTGAGAGGATGAATGACATCCTGACCTTTACCGCTTCCCTACCCCCTGCGGAGTTTGAATATATATAGTAAGAGAAGGAGTCCTTGATGAATAGTAATGGCAGCAATGCAGCATGTATGGCTTTTAACATAGCTTGAAAATTCATTTTTAGCATGTCGCTTTAAACTTCACCATTTTGATTTGTGATTTCACTTGACCTGTCACTCTCGTCACAGCTTGCTTTATATCCTCTAATGGTCTCAAAACAGTATATAACAGAAGTCTTTTATTTTGGAAAATCTCCTAATTTGACCCTAAAGCATCTGTGAGAGGCTGTGCAATGGGAACTCTTTGCCCGAGGCATCAAAGTTGACTTCTCAAGCTCAGGTCTTATTTCTGGACAGATTTCGACTCCATAAACAATTATTTAACAACACTGCAGCGATGCCAGGGTGCACGCTGACCTTCAAGGGTTTCTTGGGAACTAACAGCTACTATTTGATGCTTCAGCTGTGTCATTGAGACAGGTTGAAGCAACAATGTTCTTTAAATAAACAATTTACAAAAGTGCTCTTAAGTGGAATTCCCGAATAATAGGAAATATCTGGTATTTGCTTGAGTTTGGAGGGTGGGGATGATTGTATTATTGCCCTTTGGCATTACACAAATCATTTTTTCTATATCGAAAATTGAATGTGAAAGCAATTGTTTGCATAGGAATGAACCAACAGATAAATATCAACCAACCCCCAAACCTAACTGTTTTCAGTTAACACTTTGCCTTCACAGAAATGAATAAGCAAATAGCTTGTGAACCATTTTACCAGTTTTTTCCCCTCGTGCCTCGCCTTAACGGAACTCCCTGGTGGAGACCACAGCAGAGCAAAAAGTATAGTTAATACAAGATTTAAGAAGTACCAAGTGAATGCAAACATCATTTTGTTTTGATTCCTACTGTAGCTTTAATAACCACCATCTGCACTCTTCTGACTGTCTCTGCAGCAGACAGCTGTCGAGGCTGATGTAGAGGTCAGTGAGTCACATGGAGTCACAACAGCTGTCCAACCCCTAACCCTGTTTTTTAAAATCCATTTCATCCTCCACATCAGCCAACCTCTGCATGTATTGACGTCCTTTGTCTGAAAGGTGTAGGAGCCTGCACACTCTGAGAATAGCCCTTTAATCTTTTCGTACCTCCATTTCTGCCACTGGTCTGATACTGTCCGGCTACTTCCTGCTGCTGTGTTATACCTTCCCTCAACACAGACAGAGAGGAGACAAAGTAGATCGAAATTCATCCAATTTGGAAGGGAAGGCTACAGATCACGCAACAGGAGTATAGAATGATTTCATTTGGGTGAAACATGGAGGTGTCTCGTTTAAGGAGAAGATGTATATGATTTTAATGCTATTTTCTACATTGGTAGCAACTACATGACATGTTTCCTAATGATAAAGTGCATGACACAAATACATCCTTCCTTACAGCAGTTTGGTTTCAGTTTCTTCTTGGTCTGTAGGTGTAAATATGCGGGGATAGACCACAACTCCTCAAACGTCTGAAGTGGATAAACAGGAGTAACAAAATAGGCTGAAACATCTCTCATCATTTCTAAATGATTTCTCATTGAGTCTCCACTGGACTGGTTGCTGGGAAACACACTGATGCCAAAACTCATCATATCACTGCATCCGCTCGATATTCGGTGAGATTTTGTAAAAGCACGTAATCAAACAAACAAGATATAATATTAATAAACTATCATTATTATTATTATTATAATTATTATTATATAACGAACGACATCTATGTGGCACTTTTCAAAACAGATTTGCAAAGTGCTTCACAGAAGTTAGACAAGAGACGATGGGTGAAATCTTAGATAAGCTTGTAAGCAATGATACCAACAAACATCTAGTTTGAGATCACTTTATCAAAATTGCGGAGTAAATTTGTTTTAAAAGAGGACACTGAGGTAGCTTGTCTGATTGAATAAAGGGAGGTTGTTCCACAGCGGTGGAGCCCTTACAGTGAGAGCCCTATAACCCTATGTCTAAAGCCTTAGGTACGGAGATCCAAGCTGGTTAGTAGCTGTGGAGATGTTGTTTACAGATGGAGGCTAGCTTAAGCTAGAGGTTAATGTTATTTGTTTGTGCACCGATCAACGGCACATCAAATTAGACGGGCAGTGGGCACATTTTGGACAGAGCCGCACCGTTACCCCCCGAGTCCAGTCTGTGAAATAGGTTCACATCTTTAGCTCCGTACTGGCGTGAGGTCAGTAGCATTGACACCAGACATTTTGATTTGTCACGGAAGAAAAAAGCCCAGGTGTTATTAAAAATATCCACACTGAGATGGTGTCTCTGGTGTATTTAATTCCCCAAGCCACGAGGGGCCGCAACATGCCCGGTACACTGCCCTGACAGACATCATTAATGATGTGAATTACCCCTGTGCTGTGAAGGCATGTCAAGGCCTACTATGATTTTATTGTGATTATGTTAATGACAACATCTACACATCTGTTTTCAGTAATGTGCAACTCAGCATTATCGCCTGATGCAGTTTTAAAGTCCCTGTTCTTCTAACTTTTTTTCTTCTTTGCCATATCGTTAATCATAGGCATACACAGAAGACACACGGCATATGTTTACCTTCTCGGGCCCCGCAATGGAAATGAGATACTGTAGGTACCTGTTAACTGCAGCTGTTCCAGAGGGATTGAAGTGCTTTCATGCAGAAGCGAAACCAATCACTGGGGCCAAATGAGGAAAACAACTGTGGATCCCTCTACATACACAGGTAATTCATGCGCAAACAAAAACTCCTGCAACTGTGATCGGTGTGCAGAAAGCTTTGTTGGAAAATCGGAAAACAACTTTTGGTGCCACACACATCAGCCCAAACAAAGGTTGATCTGTGCCCAATGTTCATTCAGTTGTTGCTGGCAATCTTCATTTTCTAGTAAGTTACCGTGCAATTGGAGACGGGAGGCGAAGGGAAAGACGGGGGAGCAGAAAGTCATGATGCAATGTGTCGCACAAGTCGAATCATGCCACGGCCCAGTGGGGGTTTTGGTTTTGTGTGTTTCATTTCTTTGTCGTGAATGAGCATGGTCCTCGTCACAGACCGTACCAATGACATGGAAGAAAAAAGAAGGCTAATCAGCAAACGCGCTGATTAGGAAAAAATAAACAGAGGAGCAACTCAATTATTGTGACTGGTGTCTGGAGAGCCTTATTGAGCCATTTGTTCAAAAGACACAATTGAGGAGCGAGACTTCCTCAATTACGGTGTTTCATAATTGTTACACCGTAATTGCTGGCAGGAAGCCGAGGCGTGTTGAGCGTTGAGGCCCTGCTTACAAATGTTTTATGCTTCTGCAGATACTGCTGCAGCATATGGTGCTACAGCCGGCTACGGGCAGCCTTGTAAATTATTAGCAGCAAAGTAGACGTGCTACCACATAATTCCTTTGAGATCAGTGCACAACTGGCTGCAGGGCGAAGACCAGTATATATGGCATTTCAGCAAAGTCACACTACACCGGGTCCACTGCAACAGGTAGGCCAAATAAATAATGGCTGTCAATTCCTTCAGTCACAGCAGATCAAACACCCGGGAGAGTGGCCTGTGATGAGTCAGGGGAAAACGGACAGAGGGGAATCTCGAGGGAAATCTCCCACACGAGTAGATACAAGATGAGAGTCCTCACTCTGCAAACAGGAAGAAATGTCTTATCACAGTTAAAGACCGGAAAGGCGAGAACAGTATACGCGAATATGCGCTCCTAAAGACAGCACTTTGTAAAATATCAGCTGTTATCTTCAAAATGTCATTATATGTTCTGTACATGCCATCGCAGTGTATGTACAGTGAGTTAATGTGAGCTTGGTGCTGGTGTCCTCTTAGCTTCAGGGAACAGAGCATCTTGGGAGTCAGTGTGCAGCATAACAGGCAGGTTTTTGTTTTTGCAACACCACCTGCCCCGACAGTACACTATGACAGGCGTCAGGAGGCATATTGGAGCAGACAGCCCCCCCCCCAAGAAAAAAACAGAAACACAGGACCAGAACAATGTGAATACTGGATTTCTGCTCCAAACCTGTTCCTGTCATTGACGTGTTTACAGGTCATTCCAAGGGGGTTTGTCCCTGCTTCTATGACTTGTCACATTAAATTAGCTGCTTTTGCAGAGTTAATGTGTTTGCATTTGTTTGTTAATGTAAACCAGATACAAACAAATCAAACAGCTCCCTTAAAATCAGCTTAACTGATTCTACAAGCATGAATAATGGATTTTATTCAAATGTTACAGCCGGCGATAATAACTTTTCTCTCTGCACTTCTTTTCCCCATGGAAACAAAACTCTACATGAATGCTAATGATGCTCTGTGGCTGCTGGATGCATAAATAGACTGTTAGCTGACAAGTTAGCATGTAGAGTTTTGGTTAGCAGCCCACCAGAAGAAAATCAATAATCATCGTTTTTTTATTTTTGGAAAAAAAGCTCCCATCATCCTATTGTACACTATATCTGCCCTGCGCAGACTGAAAGTTGGCAGCGAGCTGGTGAACATATTGAACCAAGCATTTCTCTCAGGAGTTGGTGGGGACCAAATAGAACTATAAGAAAGAGAACATTGGTCTCCTGCTACAAACAGCCTGTGCTGACATGGTTTTTGAGGTATATTGTTAAAACTTTCCGATTTTACTGCCACCACTTTGGTTGTTAACAGCAGGGGACTTGTAGTTATTTACCATCATCACTGCTCCTATTTACTTACATTATAGCATCCATGTAAAAAGAAAAAAACACAATTTGTAATGTCTCGCAGAACACAAACGCAGATTCACGCCGCCGATTGATCGGATTTGGTTAGATAAGCCTATCGTGAGAGGCTCGGCACGAAGCTTGTTAGGTATTGCGAGCAATGTGCTGATGCATTAACATTACACATGTGGGAAAAGTAACTGTAAGTGTGTGATGCAGAGCCGGATAATCAACGACGACCGAGAAGGAAATGTTCACTTTTTAAGAGCACAGAGAGCCGAGGCATATTCTTGTCTTTCTCCGGAAAATTGAGGCGAAGGACACAAACTCACTGCGGCTCCGCAGACTGTGGCTAATCATTCACGAGTGCTGCCCACACAGAAACAGATGCCCGCTGAAACCCCCTCGAACACAAGTGGACGAGGCAGAGCAGCGGGCAAACGCAGGAGCTGAAGTAGCACAGGTACAAGCAGTAATTAATCCACACCAGAGAAAACCCCAACCAGGAAGAACGTCCAGAGACGACACAGGCAAGAGAAGAGACAGGAGGAGAACTGCTGTGACACAAATGAGGATCCGCTCCGCCAGGTCAGTCCTCACAGCACACTGGGCTCAGCGGATGTCTTCAGAAAGATGGTCACAGAGAGAAGTCAGGATCGAGCACTACAGAACACTTAAACTGTCTGTCGCTCGAACGAAAGTGATAACAGCTAATATATATATATATATATATATATATATCTCGCACAACATTACCTACAATTGAACATATTATATTATGTGGCAACCGGGGCTGAGGTAGGAGGTCATAGTGATGAATTACTATTTCATCGGTTATTGTGCTTTCCAGTATGAGTGGTGGTCCAAAAGTAAATGAGAAATGCTGCTGTATGAATAATGCATGGGCCAATTGGCAAAAATGTGCCGTGGTCCCTCTTATGACCATCACCTCCTTGTTGTGTATTAAATATTAATCAGGCGAATTGCGGCATGTAAGCACAATATTTTTCTCAGTTTTATGCTTGAGAAATTACATAATTTCATGAATGGTCTTTACAGGTGCATCTCGAAATACGAATATCTTGAGACTTTTTTTTTATTCACAAAGTGAAACTTTTATATATTCTAGATTATTACATGTAAAGTGAAGCCTTTTCATTTTTCACTTTCGAGTACAAGTACAGCTCAGAAAAATAAACAGTATACTTTTGGCATTCTGCTCCTTGATTTAGATCTGGAACTATATGATGTGGAACACCTGACATGCATGTAGAGTAAGTGATGATTAAGACTGGCGGAGTGATATGATGTAAGATGTGATGTGCCACTTTGGTTGTGGAGTTGTCCCACGTTGTGAATTCAGACATGTAATGTGTACTGAGTTACATAGACAAAACTGTGCCTGTGCTCTAACTTACATTACATTTTACCATCACATATTGTCAGTTACATAATTGTCTCGAAAACCTGGAGCCTTTGTCCCTGTGAGACTGGGGCGCAGTTTGCCCAGTTCGTGCGTCAGGTTTGGATTGATACTGATTTAGATTTTTTGGGGGGAATGTTTTCATGGGGTTTGTTGACAAAAGAAAAAAATCAAAGTAGCACCCTGTTCTTTGACGTCATAGGCACTGCAGGTAAAATAAGGTTGTCCAAACTGAATTCCTCATCCTACACACAGCAGAGCAGGAAGCCACAGTTCACTGTTTTTGAGAGACCATTTTGTACTATACTGTGCATCCTCTGGGTCACTGCACTAAATTACTGACTTTCATGGTGCCGTGTATTTTTCTGCAGGAGGGAAACATCTGGTAGCGTATCTTTCCCCCTATGGAAGATATGATTGCGTTCATGTGAGGTTTTTCTTTTTTCCTGATGTGGAAAATGTCAAACAGAGACATCAAACAGGAAGGAAGAGGATCACTCCTTCCTCCCGCATTTAAAAACCTGCTGTGACAGAAAAGCTCTGCACCCTCCAGAGCTTCACAATCAGCTGCAGCCAATGTCAAATACATCAGATTAAACCTGTAAATCCCTCACACTGTCCCAAACCAGTTTCCTCTCTGATAACATCTTTTATAAGCACAATATTTCCTCTTATGTTTTCTTCACCATGTCATCTAATCTCTGAATACTTTTATCGCTTTCTGTGGGCTGTACATTACGTGTGTGATTTGGCCAGAGCAGCAAAAAACATTTTTCACACTCGGGGTTTGATTGTAATCACAGACTGTATATCAAAATTGAGTAGTCGTGACCGTGGCCAGAAAATGAAGCCCAAGCGAAAGTGCCTGAAGGCTGTGTTCTCTGGAATCACCAGCAGAGGGCGACTCCCTGGTTGCAAAAAGAAGTCAGTTGCTACAGTCAATGAGAAAATGACCTCACTTTTCACTTGATTAATAACGTCAGTAAACATTTTCCTGAGAAGTTTATGGTCTCACTTGCTATTTTCAAGTCTTTTTTCAATACAGCATGATGTTCATTTAGTAAATTGCAGTCTCATTATAAGTAAAAAATAGATTCTACGTCCAGTTAAAAAAAATACAGAATGGCGGCAATCACAACGTGAAACCCGGGAATTGCCACTTGATTGTAATACAGACAAAACAAACACAAGCCAATAACAGCACTTTAATTTACTGAATTTTTTTCATCTAAATGTTCTCTGATCTTTTTAAAAATTACTTCAAGCTGCATGAAAATAACCTGCACACAAAGGGGGGTCAGATCTTCCGAGAACAAAGGGAAAAACTCAAGAAAAACAGTTTATAATAATAATAAAAACAACAACTTTAACAATACCAAAGCTTTTAACAGTTTTTCTATGAGCAGGTAAGTTATCTGTAAAAATAACATACAGTGTGTATTCAAAAGAACCATAAAACCCTAAAGTACAATACACATGGCAGATATGGTGGCATCAAATATTTTAGTGGAATTTTCAGGTTTGGTAAGAGCTGTCCATTGGTACACATCGTACCAAAAGACTCAAAAGACTTTATTCTGAGCCAAGTACTTGGAGGAGAGTTATATGGATGATGCTATTAACACTTGTTTATCAGGTAACTACGGTGGCCCTGAAGTGCAAAGCAGAACTGCAAATAAGACAGTAGCAAATCAAAAAATACAATGACAAATTATTTGCCAGTTCGTTGTTCTTCTAATTTCGCCATTGCGTTTTGTCGATGGTTGGTTTTTAATTTGCTGTTTTCGTATTTGCTATTGTGTTTTGCACTCCCAAATCTCCCTGCACTAAATTTGGAAACACAATGTCCTTACACCTTCCCCAACAGATCCATACATTTTGGCCTTTAGCCCCACTGCCTAGAGATCAGCGACTGTACACAAACAACGGAGCTATTATAAATATTCTTTGGGAATTGGTGATTCCCTACGGTTCCATATAATGAAATTATTACGACGTGGTTTATGCTTATTCAGCATGGAAATCCTTTTACCATCGTATGACCGTTGATCCCTTTAAACTCATTAGTGTGAATCAGAAGTCACGGTCCCAGCCAGAGAACTCCTCCTCTGCCTTGGTCTGGTCCAGAGGGAAACGATCAAAGTTGATGTAGCAGGGTCCCTGAGGTGGAAAAAAAAAGTGATATTTCATTGAGAAATACGTCACCAGATCCACTCAATCATGACGAAGCACACTGGCTATTAAATTCCTCTTATGAAATAATGTTTCCAAAAAATTACTGATTGTTGTATTGTATTGCAAATCAATTTTAAAGAAAAACACTGAATATTTAAAATGACTTTAGGCTTTGAAAGTCCTTTCTGAAGGTGAAGTAGCCCCATCCTTTGCCTCTGTTTGTCTTAAATCGCACAAAAAGTGAATCACTCAGCTGTTGGTTTGACTTGCCTTGCGTATGAGCCGGATTGTGGGGGCGTCGAGTTGACCCACCCGCAGTTTGTGCCAGTTCATACTGCTGAACCACCTGGGTGGAGAAGAGGAAGCAGATTACACGTCAAATATAGTGAGAAAGGACTGAAATGATTCAAACGAAATTGAAACGTTCACTGGACGAGCATAAACTGCAAAGGAAAAAGGTCAACACTTTTATTAAGTTACTTAACATTTTAACACTTTTTACAAAAGTGTTGCCATGGTTACCTGTGATGCCGGACATCTTTGATACCGTTCTTGGTGTTTCCTAACCGCTGACCCGGCCGAGGTCTGCAAACGTCATTCGTACATTACATTTCACTCTTTCAGACATTTGTATTCAGAAGCCATAACAATTTGAATGTGTGTTGTCATACAATACATTGATTGACACACTCTGGAATAACTGGTTGAAAAGCCTTAACCTATATGTAATGTTTCACATACACGTTAAACAATCCAATTCTATTTCATGAGAAGGTTATTCAGGTGACACATTGAGTTAATGCATACTGCAGCATTATCACTGTATAAAGAGTTCATCGTGAAACAGTGTACAGGTGACATTCTTCTCACCTGCACAGCTTACTGATAATGGACTTGGCTGCCTCACTCAGGTACGGTGGGTACTTGAGCACCCCGTCCAATATTTTAGCATAAATCTTCTGGGGCTCTGAACTTGAAAAGGGAGGACTGACAAGTAGGAAAAAGGGAAAATATTTGTTGTTATATGACATGAAAAAATGTCTCAGAAATCCTTCATGTAATATGCTTGTGGGTAACCTGAACATGTAACCATAGACACTAGATTATGAAAATAAATATTTCAACATTGTAAATGTCTGCTGTGCTTCCCTGCTGCCATCTACTGGTTGACATTAAGATTTGTCTCAATCTGGACTTAATCTCACGGCCACATTTGTTACTTTACTGGGTTTTTTTGGTGGATAGATAAGAAATAAATTAAAGCTTTGGTTGTACATTAATATAAGTTTTTGAGATATGAGCCATAAAATATAATTATGATAATACTTTAGTATTAGTATTACCTTCCCACCAGCAGTTCAAAGATCAGGACACCAAGGGACCAGAAGTCGACTGCAAAGTCATGTCCCTGGTTCTTGATGATCTCTGGGGCCATGTACTCCGGAGTACCGACAAATGAGTAGGTTTTCTCGCCGCGCACCAACTCCTTAGCGAAGCCAAAGTCCACCTGCACACACCCACACGCATATAAATTTCATATGCAGATCATAGAAAGCCTCTATCTTTAGAGCCCTACTGACATCAATGGCAAGCACAGAAAGAACTCGTATTTTTCACATTCGCGTGCACCAACTCAGATATTTTAACCTGTACCTACAGCTTCTATGCACTCACTAGTTTGACGTAGCCCCGGACATCCAGCATCAGGTTCTCAGGCTTCAGGTCTCTGTACATGATGCTCTTCTTGTGGAGGTAGGCGTACGCCTCCACCACACAGGCAGTGCAGAAGACAGTGACGGGCTCATCAAAACGCCCTCTGAAATCACAGACACATTTGCTTTCAAATAGATGTACAGTATTGCATCCTTTCACCTTTTATTGCTGTTATTTTCATTAGTCTGGGCACAAGCTGCTCGCGGGAATTGAAGCTTTATTTTTTATTGTTGCCACGACTGTATATATTGCATCAGCACAGATGGTGACTGTTTTTCAATTTGCAATTTCACAAATTTAAGTGCTGGTGTCAATTTGCCCCAAAGGCAATACATTCAAATTCCTACCAATAAAACCATTAAGTTAAAACAGCCTGTCTTTCATAATATCCTATCTTGTACAATGAGGAACAAATCTACCTTGTGTAACAGTCGGTTGAACATTCTGCTTTAAAATAAAAAAGTCATTTCATTGTGACTTTTCTGTTTTCTCACACTTCTTTGAGTTTGGTCCAGATCTCCCCACCACTACAGAACTCCATGACCATGTAGATGTATCGGGTGTCTTTGAAAGCTGCATTAAGTCTATAGAGAGAGAGAGAGAGAATAGAAAAGCAGGAGAAATTAACCAACATTTTTTTAAAATATTTTTTAACGTTTTCTGTTCATAATTGATTTGTGTCTTCAGTCCCAGATACCTGACGATGAATTCACACTGGATGGCTTTGAGGATCTTCTTCTCAAACAGCATGTGCTCCTCCTGTCTCTTGGCGACAATGTGCTTCTTGCTGACTCGCTTCATGGCGTAATATTTCCCATGGATCACTGTAGTCATCTTAGAAGAAAAAAACATTGTATGTAAATTATCTAGTAGGAGAGAGGAAGAACCAGAAGAAAATGTGAGATTTTCTCCTTTTTGAAATTTATGTTCATATGACAACAACCCGAGTATGGTTATGGATCAGATAAGTGATGCATTTCACACTTTGTTAAAAGCCCCACAGCACGCACCAGCTCAACTCGCCCAAACCCTCCGACTCCAAGCGTGACAGGATCTCCTTGGAAACGGCCCTCCTGGTACAGCACAGGAACCAGATCCTTAAACCTCAGAGTGGAGGCGGGACTGAGGAAGACACGGGCCTTTTAGCTGATGAACTCATTCGTGTGATTCCTCTGATTGTGTTACATCCTTTCTCCTGCACCCCCGCCGCTAAGTTTTTTCATCCTCCACAACCACTCACCTTGTCGTTTCTGGAACCTGTACCTCCTGCAGCACTTTGGAGCTGGGAGTGAAAACCAAGGGAGAGTCAGTACATATGTATATATAATTCTTATAGAAGGCTGCATGTAATGAGTAGAGACATGATTTGTGGTACGCACTCGTCAAACAGCTCCAGGTGCTCTATGGGAATTGTCTCTTCAAATACCCTGTAGTGAGAAACGCACAACATGAAAAACAAAACACAGGGCGACAGAGAACAAATACACTGGAGGAATTCCTTCGATAATCTTTAACTACAGGAACAACTAGTCACCACAGCAGAGCCTGACTGAACAGGGGTATCATCACCCTCGTTTACACTCAAAATGTCATGTCAGTCAGTGAAAGTCACACTCACTCCTTGTCAATGGAGAAGCACGTAACAGGGCCGTCAGCAGTGCAGGTGGCCGTTCTCAAAACTTCCCTGCAAAAAGGAAAATATTTATGACATTCATGCAAAGTCTGCATCTGAAAAATCTTCCTTTTTCAACAAGCCAGTATTACATTTACATAGTCGAAACAGCTTGTCTATTATTCTTCTCCAGATTACAAGCTGGAGTCTAGACACGATTTGCTTAATGTAGCAGGGCAATTAAATTGTCGTGTATGTTATGCAAATATCATGTAGGTGTCATGTACGTATGTTCACAATGAGAACCTGGTCGGTAGGTTTTCCAACCACAACCTTTAAATGTGGCAGCAGCCAAAGAGAGAGAGAGCACAGAGCATAGGATGTTGCACGAGGCTCTCAACAAATCTCAGGCATGTGTTGTGTTGCCATGGTTACCGTATGAGTGCCTGCTCCCCGAAATGCTCTCCTTTCCCCATCCTGCGAATGTGCTTCTGATGCCCGTTCACGTTCTTAGTCACCAGGACCTGAAGGGGGATACATACATGAGAGGGAGGCCAGATACAGTAAATACACACACACACACGCTGGTAGAACAGCACGGTTAAATATGACTTTGTGGATATTACCTCTCCTTTTAGGATGATGTAGAATGTGTCTCCTTCAGCTCCTTCTCGAACTATGACGTCTTTGTCCTGGTACTTCACCTGAGAAAGACGACACACAAACAGACTTTAGGAGTCACTTCCAGACATGTAACCAACGTTATATTATAAAGTCTTTAATTTGCAATAAATTTAAGTCACAAAAGCATGGAAAATGCCTTTCATTCTGGTTACCTACATTTAAAATATTAACATTTTGTTCACTGAGAAAAAGCCTTCTGGTGATGGGCGTTACAAGCAACTATGTTTGAGTTCATCCAATGAGTTTAACTTCCTCAGAGGCAGGTTTACATCGCAAAAACTTTTCTTTTTTTTATTGTCCTCCCACAAGAAAATTATTACGGGTAACATCTTATTTCACAAAGCAGCATCTTAGTACACACCTCCTCCATTGAGTCGATGATCTTGGACAACTGGAGGTCGTTCAGGTCCTTCAGAGTACGAGATCTGCAACAGCAAGTACAACACATAACTAGAAAAAGAAGTGACATTGTCCATTAGGCCAAGAAAAAAAGGCAAAACTCAAAGACGATAACCATCGAACTATAACATTTTGGGATAATAGTTCTTAAAAGATTGGCTGCAATAGTCTTTACAGTAAACTCACGTCTTCAGGAAGCCCATGAGCTGCTCCCGTTTCTTCTTGGACTTGTTGGTTATGATGGTCCTGTACGTCTGTCGCTCCATGCACCACAGACGCACCACGGTCTTCGCTGCAACAGAAGTTCAAGTTCAAGTGTCAAGGCAGCTCTGTTATCCCCGAGGGACAATTCATTTTTGGAGGCAGCAGCTGCAACCACATATGGTCAAACCGAACAATGACAATAAATACGTCAACAAATACAAATAAAATCCCAATGAGAAGACATTTAGAAGGCAGATGGCAGCCGGGATTGATGGTTTTTTTAAAAACCTGTTAGCTCTGCGTCTTGGCAGATTGTTTCCGTGGCCAGAAGGCAGAAACAGGGAGAGGCTGCAATCATCCAGGATTGATTCGTTAAAACCCTGACCTTGTGCAGGTGATGAAGGTCGTTGAGGGTCGCGTCGGCAATTTCCCCGGACATGTTTACAATAACCCTGCAGCTGATCCTTATTTTTGAGGGTAAGTATGTGCATATACAGCACAACCATTACAGCTGCTGACCTTTGACCGTCGCTGTCCGCTTGCAGTTGTACAGGATGGCCAGCTCCCCGAACACATCGCCGCTGGTTAGAGTTCGGAGGTCCTGGCCTGCCTGGGTGACGAGGAGCTCCCCAGCTACAAGGAGGGAGGAGGTGCAGAGACTGTTGCTCGTAGGCTCTTCAAAATATTTTGATATATGTTATACATATCATCCATGGTGTCGATTCAGTTTGACAGTTTTTTTCCCCCACCTGCCACTATGTACATGCTGTCACCCTCAGAGCCCTCTTTGATCACTTCTTGCCCCGGTTTGAAGTTAGATACCACCAAGAGGTCCACCATCATGGCTGTTTGCTCGTCGTCCAGGCGGCTCAGGAAGTCGTTCCTCTGGATGGCTTTGACGAGGAGCCCCGTCTCGCTGGTGATGGAAGGTGAGAGAGGTCAGGCTGATCTAAGGTCATGGCAGCTCCCATGTACAATACTAACATGTCACATATTGTATACGGGTTTGACGTGTGCTGCAAGGGCAATTACAGTTGATTTGGCAGAACAAAAATCCTGCCCCATCTTATTGAAAACGGGATATTCTCTTATTGGCAGTTCTGATTACCAACCTGTCAGTTTTCTTGACCCCGGTGCGTGTAATCTCCAGTGTCTCGTGGATTGGTTCGGACGCGATGACGGCCGCACGGCTCTTCCTGACCTGCGGTTCAATGTCATTGCTGCTGTCGGAGGGGAACTCTGCAGCGGACAAACAGAGTGGCTCTAATGGAGGGTTGAATACTGCAAATGGCTGCAATGTCTGCAGCAAAATGTAAGGTCAAAGTTCCCCTTTATTATACACGTGTGTGTGTGTCTGTGTGTGCGTGTGTGTGTGTGTGTGTGCGTGTGCGTGTGTGTGTGTGTGTGTGTGTGTGCGTGTGTGTGTGTGTGTGCGCGCGCGCGTGCGCGTGCGTATGTGTGTGTGTGTGTGCGCGTGCGTATGTGTGTGTGTGCTCTATCTTACCCAGGTCATGATATTCACTGTGCAGTTCCTGCAAAAGTTTTTCTTTCTCCTGCAGTCGTTGTTCTGTGTAGATAAAAGCAAACGTCACTAAGAACACCCCACTACGATGTAGCTCCCTTTTTTTGGCAGACATGGATGAAAAAGGCTACTTGTACTGTCAGATTGCCATCTTTGAAGCCGATACCAATATTTGAGAGTTTACTGGCCAGATCTCTATATGCTATTCTATATGCCAAAGCAATTACATAAGTACTCAGCTCCTCACAGACATTTCTCCTGTCTCCACTACAGACTCCAAGGATTGAACCTTTCCTCCATACGAGACCCAGTGTGGAGTTACTCCTGAAGGCGACATCGATATGTCCGTGCTCACCCAGGTCTTTGTTTTGCCTCTGCAGCTCCTGGTTGATCAGACATTGCTGTTCTAGCTGCTGCTTCAGGTCCTCCAGTTGCTTCTCCATGGCTACAGTGAGAAAAAATTTAAAAAAGATACATAGGAAGGAATCAACTGAGTAAATGATGCACAATCATGCCAGACAGGTGGGAAGTTTACAGTACGCATCGAGACTTTAAACATGTCCAACACGTCATAATTAAACAGAATCTAACTATGCCGATGCCTCTCTCGCCTGCCACTGAAGTCGGCTGCACTGCCTGCACACAGCAAGAAGCCCGCTGAATAATGCAGACTAATGATGGACAGTCAACAGGGTGCTTTTTGAACACTGTCACACCCTCGCAGCTTTTTGCTAAAGATCTATGACTGGTGACGAGGCGAAGCCTGTCAAAATAATACGAAACCCCTCATCAACGGTTCCCCTGTTTAATGTGAAGAACGTGCGCTCAATTCTTTTACGTTCGTGTGGCATTAACAACTTCTGCGGTATAATTTAGTGCTCAATTGTGAGATTGGAGGCAGCCAGACACACAAATGTGTGTGCGTGCACATGCCAACAAATGAATTGACACCGATTAATCAGCACCAGTGTCTCTCTTCATCCTGGCACTCTGATAACAAGACTTCATTTTCATTTTGCCCTGAATGGAAAGATGGTTATGCCTCTGTTGACAGGGAGAACATCCCAATCAGCAGGACCTCTGGTTGGTTAATCAGGCTAATTTACTAAACACACACACACCTACTCCAGTAAAGTCAATGGTGGACGAGTTGTTTGCAGACGGTCACTGTGCTCGTCACGTGACCCCCAGTTACCCGCTGCCTCACCCTGAACATTGAACGGCTCTGAGATTAGACGTGATGTTAAAGTGAATCATAAAGTCACAGAGCAACAAACTGTGATGGGCATACACAGCACTGCTCTTGTTACGCTCTAAGAAAAGATTGTTTCTCCTGATGCAGGTCTGTCTTCTATTTTCCATTACACCTTCGACTCGCTATCAAACGAGGCAACGATGTCATGATGAAGTCCAGTGCATAAAACCATGGTCTGTGTCGTGGGACACACGAAGATTAACGCTCATTAAAGTTTTACAGGAACACATAATGTCAACGCGGGTTGAACCATATTTAGAAGTCATA
This sequence comes from Scophthalmus maximus, assembly GCF_022379125.1. Lineage (NCBI taxonomy): Eukaryota > Metazoa > Chordata > Actinopteri > Pleuronectiformes > Scophthalmidae > Scophthalmus > Scophthalmus maximus. The sequence continues at coordinate 11,330,265 of NC_061532.1, read as the reverse complement.
TGTGCCTCTGGACGGAGCAGTGCACAAACACTGTTCAACCACTTTCTAGGTACTTGCAGCAACAAATTGGGCACAGAGAAATGATAACCTTTAGTTCCTGCTGGTCAACATTTAAAGCACTCTTAGTTTAGCCCTGACCCTTTTGGCCTGGGGGGGAAGAAAGAAAAAGTGTTTTCCTTATACTTTTATAGCTGCAAACTGTTTGGTGTGTATTAGCCCCTTTATTTATTTTTTTTAAATGTGATGCAATAGCTGCAAAAGACTGAGACATGTCAAATATTTCAGCCACATCAAATACATTTTTATGACCAAAAATAGATGTCTGGAAGTCCACAACAGACGTAGCAGAGAATCATCTAGTACATGTGTGGAAAATTAACAGACAACAAAAAAGAGACGAGGGCTGGGGGGGGATTGGTATTTGGGTTTGTTTTTAAGCTCCTCCGCAGGAACATGATGCTCCACGGAGCAGATACAGTCTGCATACATTACACTCCATACTGCCTCATTACTAATTCATGGCTGAGTATAACTACAGCTGAATTCTCATAAGTTGCTCTGTAACAGACACCTAGAGAGAAGTGTCTACTCTGGTGGTGTGTTTTCAGCCCAGGCAGAACCTCGTCTTTTTTATTTAAGGGATGTGGTTGCAACAATAGTAATTAAAATATTAATAATAAGAGGGGAAAAAAGGTGAGATTGACTCTTTGAGAGTGTTTAAAGCTGATCTGTAGCACAGGCTCAACATTAAAACTGTCAAAGTGCCAAAAACAACAAAGGCTTGACATGATCCAATACTCAAAAATGTAAGTCAGAGTGCACTCACCTGTAGTCTGTGTGTGATCAAGAGAGATGAGGAGTCTCTGCCCAGTCTACAAAGCGGCATGGATTATAGAAGCCCCCAAATTTTTTTACATTCAAGATCCTCTTTCAGGTGTACAGAAGTATTCGCTCTGTTAGCACTTCCTGCGACCTGCTTGACCCCCAGATTGACTTCAGACCGGGCTCACCTGAGCAGACGCTGCCCGCTACACGTCTCCAGCATTACCTCCTCTGCACACTTTCTCAGCTTAACACCGCCATGTCAGCTCTTGCAGTGATTTCTTCTTTCTTTTTTTTGCCCTCTCACTCTCAATTTTTCGTCCTCTTTCTCCAACTGCCAGTCCCAGCAGCTCTGGTGTTGAATCATTAACCATAACCCCAGGCTCCTCCCATCACACCAGGTAGAGGAATACTGGCAGGAGGACGAGGAGGATGGAATGGAGAGGAAGCTGAAGTTGGCTGCAACAATATTTTTGCTCAGCTGACTTTTCAGCTGATTTGATGGCATTTTTGTAGTCTAGCAGTATTTGTTTCCTCAAAAATTAAACTTAAATTATAAAATGTTTCTGTTGACACATAGGACAGATACCTGAGGAAACTAACCTTTTAATTTCGATTAAACTTGGGACACCAGAGTCCCACTCCTGGGACACTTGGGCCTGGGGAGCTCTACAATAGGTGTGTTTTGGTCTGTATGTGATTTCTTTGAAAGCGCTAACGGCTCCTGGTTCTATCTGTGCAAACCTTCTTTTTTTTCAGTCCCTGTATCACTGCAACAACTGTTGACTTAGAATTGGTCGAGATTTGTGGCTGTGTCATCAAAGGGTTTGCCGTCACAAAGGGTATCGACTACAGGCCTGTTCATCTGTCATCAATGTGAATCTGTCATAAAAGACGGTGGAAAGTGGAAGTGAAATGAAGACATTGTGAATGTGATAAAAAGGCAACAGGTAGGAGTTGTGGGAAATTTTCAAAGCTGATGGAAAGAGGGACAAGTCACGGATTGTATCGACCAGAGTTGGAAAGTGTCTGCTTCATTAGGTTTCTATTATTTTTTTCCACAGACTGGATGTTTTCCAGGTTGAATTACAATCTAAATGAGGCAGAAGGGTTTGCACTGGGACAGAGTGCGTGGGCCTTTATTGTTGGCGGTTAATTATTGATTGGCTGTCTGGTTAATCAACGACATTAATGACCCCACGCCACGGCTCCGAGATAAAAGGGCTCGGATTTCAGCGGTGGAGCTGGGGGGGAAACTTGGTGACAGGCCGTGTGTTAAGACATTTTTCCATTAAAACCAACGTGGTGAAACGTGCTCATCAGACACAAACCCAGGGGTTTGAGCTAAGTGTTTGCCATTGATCACGGCCACAGGTCTGTTCCGCGTACAATCACTTCAATTAACGTCAAGACGTAAAATCACCTGCTGGAATTAAAAGGAGCAATTAACCGGCGTGTGAACAGAGTTCACATCTGCAAAGAGCTGATGAGCGAATAAAACATTTCCTTCTGAAAACTGAAAGAAAGAACTGATGCTGCTAAATGACTAGCAACATTAGCTGCTACAATCTTTGTATGTTCATTAGTCATACGTAGTCAAACAATTGTAGATATTTGGTGACGTGAAATAATGAACACGTGGACTGAAGGACTGAGAGTATTTTGGACTCTTTTTACCTTCAAGTCTTGAATCCAATGAATTTGTCTGTTGACTAATCAGAATAGCAGCTGTAGAGACAAATTCATTTGATTATAGATCAATCTTTTGTACATCTGCACTTATTACTACTAATTCATTTTTTTTAATTGCAAAGTACAGATTGTGTGAGGTCTGATCCTTGGCAGACGGCTCTTGTCGGTTGGTGTACACTCTGGAATTAATATTTTCCAAGCAGCAAAAGTATATTTGCAGCTTAAATACATTCTATAAACAGCTACACAGTGACTGTAACATGTTAGAAGGAAGCTGTGTGGTGGGAAAGAAGACATGTAGCAGCTGGACTCATCTCCTTCGCTCAGCCTAATTTTTATATGATTAGAGTCCTGTTATCGTCATGCGGGCTAATCTTTACAACTTTAATGTGAGGGATGTTGGTAAAGCAAACTACTTGCATCTTTACTCACCTTGGACAGTCCAGTGTCGCAGCTTTGGAGCTTGAGGACGTGGGCCTGTGGCATTGGTCTTTGGACAGTGACTTATTTTTCTTATTTTGCATTTGTTGACAGCAGCTAGAGTATATTCCTTGTGTGCAAGTGATTTTCAGGGCAATATTTGCAGCTCTAACAACTGAGCAGTTTACAGGATTACCTGGTGTGGTCTGGTATGCACTGTATGTAAAGTACGCACGCAGGGGCAAATGGTTGGAATTTTATAAATTCTTCCATCTGACACACTTCAAGCAAAACAAGGCTTGCAAGGCCATATGAGGCAAAAGTACACCAACAACAACAACACATCTCTATTGCCAAACATTCAATTCTATTTATTATTATTATGATTATTTCTATTTAAATAACATTTCACAAGCACACATTTTCCTAACAGGGCATTATTTGGTTTTCATTTGGGTTTCCAGCTCCGTGTGAAGGTGGGAATGGCCGGAGGGAGAAACAATTTGACAACTAAATTAGGCAACAGCATATCAGGTTGTTTCCACATTTCTTTAATACTTAAAAATACATTTTCCACAGCTTGATTTTCAGAGACCGTCGGTGATAGGGAGGTAGATCGGTTGCCTTGGAGGTTGTCGATTGTACAATACAGTTGGTCATTTTGAGTGTAAATGTGAAGGCAACGCAAAAATTCTGTGGGAGTATATAAGTGCTTTTTTGTTATGCTCTTCCATTTTTAAAATGCAAGCAACTTTTGTATTCTTCATAGCCGGAAGTAAATCCATTATTCAGTCCAGCTCAGAGTACATACGAATGATCATCAGGTCATCTGCTCCTCCTCGATTCCGCAGGCCTTGTTGATGTCCCTCGGGTGTTCAAAGACCGCTTGGACAAACTGGCCAAACAGCCGGTCCATGTAGTTCTCACCGCGGGGGAACAAACCCTGCATGAAGGCGATGTGCCCTCCGTGGGCCGTCAGCAACAGCGCGACATTGGGCAGGCCCTGGACTATCGTCAGTGGGAAAGCTGTGAGGACAGGGAATGCAATGAAAAGGGAGACAGAAGCAGACAGAAACCCACAATTACAATATGCACTGTACAAAATGAGTTTAAAAGCCTATCACCGTCTTCTTCTTCTTCTCACGCTGTCTACAGTACTCACCATATTGGGGAGAGAAGGGGTCATCAGCAGCGTTGAGACACAAGATGGGTACTGCAGTGTTAGGGAGTTTTTTGTCTGGGCTGGCATCATGGTAGTAGTCCATACAAGATTTGTAACCGAAAACCAAAGATGTGAAGCGTTCGTCAAACTCACGGACGGTTTGTGCCTAGAAGGGAGAGAGGGTGGACAGGAGATGAGAAGAAAGGCAGAGATTACAAACTATGAGAATAAGGTGACTGTGAAGAGCAGCGTTTACCGTCAGGACATGGTCCACATCCACTACTTTCTCCAGAACCTTCCTGTGCCTGTGAGAAACAAATTCAAGGGGTCAACATTGCCAATTGGTCGAACCAAATTCATACATTTGTGAAAGCCCAATCCGTCTGACGACCTGGTGATGAGACCGCACAGGATTGTCGTGAGATATTTGTTGAAGAGCAGCCAGTTGAGTGGTTCTTCCATGGAGACGGAGGATTTTGTGGCATCCCAGGGGACGGAGATGGTGAAACCCGCCACCAGCCCAGACTCGGTGCGCTTACGGGCCAGGTAGTTTAATAACAACATGCTTAAAAAAATTTTTTACAAAATAGTTAGGTAATTATAGGGAAGATGGAGGATCGTATTAAAGGTCAGAGGAAGAGATGCATGCCTTTGGATACCGACTCACCCTCCCATAGACACACCGGCACCGAGCACAGGGGCTTGTGGGTAGAGTCCTTTGATATGTCCCACCACGCGCTCAAGATCTGAGGTGTTGGCTGCACAATAGGTGACGGGCGTCTGAAGCAAGCAGTAGGACAGAGGACAGAAAAGCTTAAAACACAACTGTCCCTGGTCTCTCTCTCTCTTCTCCACCAACCTATCAAATAAAACCCAAACCAACCATGGCTGAGTTGGACGGTCACTTTAGTGCTTTCGAACTATCCATTACATTCATTTTACTGACGCTTTTGTCCAAAGCTACTTACATTCATCAAGGCAGGTAGCGTTAAGGGCCCACACTGGGAAGACTTGAAATCATACCCTGACCTTCTGTACCAAAGTCAGCTGTGTAACCCACTAAGCTATACCAGCTGCATCTATCTATCCGTATAACTATCCAGCCCATGTGTCGCATTTAAAAACCCATTTGTAAGAATATAAACAAACACACACATAGTACGATATTCAATATACATAGTTCAAAATAAATATTTACTTTACTAGATCAGCTGGACAGTGATTATTTTTTAGCAAACGTTCCTCAAACAAGAGTAAATAGTGGATTTGTTGGGGACTATTTTCAGCTGCGGATTAATTTAAATGTGCACTAATGAGTATTTGCAGCAGCAGGGCTGTATGTTTTGGACCGCAGTGCCACAGAAGAATAAGATATTTTAAGCTTTGAACACTCTTTTTTATTCATTTCATGATTTGATTAGAATATCAAGCTTTATCCTTAAATACATTTTTAGAAATAGCAGCAGTAGGAGCCTTGCCAAAGTGGCATTGTTTTCAAATCTGCATTTATGTGCACAGCATGACAAGATCCAATATTACTGTTTATAATTATAATAATAATAAAAATAAATCATCAATTACCGGACGTGGCAGATTTTTGGGCAGACACGCCACAACTGTGAGGATAGATTTGTTCTCAGAAACACTAATTCAGAAATCAGAAATTCACAAGATATTATAAAATGAGAAGAAATAAAAAAAGAAACATGAAAATCTGGGGAAAATCTGAATAATAAGTCATAATAACCAAGAAAGCTCTAAAAATGGGACACCACTGTGATTACCCATGACCGTGGAAATGATTGTTCCCTGCATGCAGCGATCAATTGGCTTCTTACATAATACTCGATTTATTAAGTCCTTCACATTTTACAGGTGAAATCAATTTTAGCACTAGAGCAAACAAAGTCTGTGGAAATGACAGCATGAAAATGACTTTGTAAAATGACAATCATGCATCTTTGTACTTACCAACAACTCTTCCCCTGCAGCCCCCCTGTTGTTGAAGACCACACACCTGGGGAAGAAAATGCCAACAACAACAGGTTCAGCAGGTGAATCCCTCTCAGCTCACAATCCTGGTGTGTCACTGCTTGAGGATACCTCCATTACCTCCGCTAAGGATGTTGGGTAATAGGTATTCATTGCCTTTTGTGTGTCTGTCTTTCTGTCAGCAGGATAACTGAAAAGCTACTGAGCTGATTTCCAGTTGGGGTGGATCCAAGAAGTTTTTTTCATTCTCTTTAAATGTTCTTTTCCAATCACACAGGAGAAAGATGAGGAGCAAAACTGACCTGTAGCCACGGCGGGTGGCCTGGCTGATGGCGTGGAGCACATAGGGCTGCTTGCTGTTCCCCGCCAGGCCTGGCAGGATCAGTACTGTGGGGCGGGTGGAGGATTCTGGGTGGGCCGCACTGGCCTGATTGTCCACCCAGTCCAGCGAAATCTGACCACCGTCATCGGTACGGAGAAGCTCACTGATGGAATGAGGGAGACGATAGAAACAGAGAGACTGAATTTGAAAGAAAACACAAGACAAAATGACGAGAATGTGGATAGTGTTTTACTGAAAGAGAGATAATAAGATACATGTGTCGACCAGCAAGAGGAAGATAAAATGATCCTACTTGCGATAAGTGACGTGGGGTCTGGATTTGAGGACGGAACAGACCAGGGTTTGAAGGCGACCTCCCCAGCACCACGGGGTGGGACTGAAGCGCTCAGCCACCGCAGGACAGTGTTCCTGGAGGAATGCACTGAGAGCCTCACTACAAACCAGAGCAGGTGCCTGCAGCAGAAAACACACACAAAAACATACTAATACCTGTGACATAACTGCAATTATATACAATTATGTTGACTCACAACCAAAGCATTTTTTTAATATCAGGTTAAAACTGTTATTGACGTTCCAAACTCTTGATAACATTTCATTACATATGACTATAACTGTGTTACATTGTGTTGTCAAGCATTATTATCTGTTATACAGCAGTTATGGATGTTTAACGTGATGCGTTATTTTGGGAAAAAAAGATTAATAAACACTTAAAATGGTCCTAAATCATCTTATGACTTATTTAACTATTATAGTGCATTACAAACCATCTATTGATTGTTTATATTCTGCTCATTAATGCTGAAAGCAGTAAAGGCCAGCCCTAAACATAATGTCTCATGAGTGAAATCACTATTAAAAGGCGCCTTCATTTTACCAAAAAATTATACTAACATTAAATCAATATTTCACGTGTGCAACATTATTCATTCATATTTTGATATAGCGCTGACAGTGGGATTTTTCTGTTGTGTCAAAAGATGTCATCTTTAGACACTTGGCTTCGCACTGCCCAAAAACTTAAAAGAAATGGGAAAAATATGAAATATTAAAAATAAAATAAAATAGACTGAACTGAAAAAGAATACATAACAGTAAATAGTAAAATATAAGGTAAAATAAAAAAGTAAAATAACGTAAGAAAAAAAAGTATATATATATATATATATATATATATATAATTAAATAATCCTATCCTTAACATTTAATTATTTTATTTTACTGTATTTTTCTGAAGCAGAATTAAAATAAGATAAGACGAAATAAAATAAAAAATGAATTTAAAACGAGAAAACAGAGTAGAAACCAAAGTACATTTGAAAAACAAGTTCAAGTTGGTGAAAATACTAGAAGAAGAAATAAATACAACCGGCGGATGAACATCGTCATAACGCGGACGATAACCGCGGGGACTGACCTGACACTTGCGGCCCCATAGATAGTACAGCGCGGCCGTGATGGAGCAGACGAACACCGTGTAGGGTCTGGAGACACACTCCAAGTAGGACCTCCACAGATCCAAGTGTGACAGAAACATGGCAGGGATCTAATCCGTCAACGGCAGAGGTAATCCGGCATCCGAGGGAAGAGACAACCTGCCTCCTTCATCACCGGCAGCAGCCGATACAGAACCGTTATCCTCCTCAGCCGTGTCTTTCTCCGGGAAGTAGGCGTACACGGCCCCTGATCCCGGTCGTGACCGCAGATCGTCTGTTTGGACGCTGGACCAATGACGGGAGGTGCAGGTCCGCCTGCACAGCATCGATGTATTGTGAGAACTGGATGCCAAATCAAAGATGGCGGCGCCGGGAACCGCTGTCCTCGGTCCTCGCCCACAGTCCTCGCCCCCTCCCTAGCGCAGAACTCCCATCATGCCTCTGGGCGCTGTGAACGAGCCGCCCGCGCTCTGGGGGCGCGCACGGGCGTAGCACTGTCATAAGCGTTTTCTAAGTAATTAGTGTCATTGCACTAAGTAATTAGTGTCATTACATGAATTAAAAATGGGCTGAATACATTGGTTGAGGGACTGAACTATGTATTTCCAGAAAAACAGTGGAGGTTCTCTGAGGGCCCTTTCACTTCTTATAAAAGTAGTAAAATGATTGAGTCCGCCCATCATAACTCAGCACAGAATCTGTCGGTTAATCTTCTGACCGGTGGCCTTGTCTGACTTTGTGCTCCCTCAAGAAAAGTAAAGTCCGACATTAAAAACAAACCAATGGAAAACTGGTTTGAGCTAGGAGCTTTCGAAAAGAAAGGTGGCTAGCTATTAGCAAACCCCTACTACGTTTATTCATGCGTTTCAACCTTTTAATCTCTTTTTCATACATGTTAGTTTTCTCTTCTTAGTATAAAGAGGAGTTTTAATCCTTTAATTCTTTCTTTGTATAAAAAAAAGTGTTGGTTTTGTAATTTCTTCTTAGTTCATAGATAAGATGTAACTTTTGTTCTCATGTTGATAATTTAGTTTAATAAATTCTTCCTTGATATGTACATACGACTTAAATGTCTTTCAACCTAGATGAATTTTAACTACTTCAATTCCTCTTTTATTATGTAAACAATTTTTAAGTTTTCAATTCTTTCACCAAATGTATTTTTAAATGAATAATGTCAGTCGTGAGTTAAAACATGTATTAGGTGTGTTATGTGATATAACAGACTTCAGCCACTAGAGGTCAACAGTGGCTGATGATGTTCAGTCATGAATCTCACGGCCTACTTTTATTAGAATAATGCTGATACAAGGATTTGTTCGTAACTTTGGGTTCTAACAAATGTGTGTTCAAAACCTGTTTTTACAAATGCACACATCACAAAGTGAACAAATAGTGCTTGGTAAGTTTGTATAGATTCTTGTCAAAATGTTTATCTTACAGGAAGTGCGGCCTCAGGCTCTGTGCTGTCCATCCATTGTATTTGAATCCACCGCCGCCGTGATGAAACACACTAGCCATAACATCAAATGCACAACGTCCATTTCATGACACGTAAAAAGTCTGATTCATTCCTTTAAACATGAAAGCTGGAGATCAACATAATGGTTTATTTATAACAATGTCAAGACAGTTACAGCCAGGACGCATTGTTATCTAGTTGAGTGGGATTCCTGCAACCACCTCTGACTCAATCCCACACTCATCGTTTCCACGCTTGATCTTGAAGAAACCTGAAATCAGACGCCACAAAAACATCAATTAAGGCCAACACTTCTTTCTTTCGTATCACTCACCACATAACCAGATATTGTCATATGTTCTGTTCTGCACTTGAAAAGTACGTGGCGGAGGGAAAATATCATTTTTACGCTCCCTAATCTTCGTTTCTGTCGTACCTTTGTCTCCCCAGTCACTGTTCCAGGAGTTCGCAGCCAGCCAGTAGGGCGTCCCATTCTCCTCTCCCCAGCCCAGTATCTTGATGGCGTGACCACCCAGCATTTCCCCTGTCACATGCTGATAAACGCCTACAATAATACAATACACATACATTAAAAGACAATTCTTTTTTTCTTATGTTTCAACCCATTTACTTTAGATGTTCTAGATAAACTGACTGACGCTAAGGACTTCATCTGTGGTGAGCATCAGGATTCAAAAAAAAGAATCTGCGCACCTGTGAAATTGGAATTTGTAGTCGTAGGAAATTGTCATATGAATCAGTGAATTTGAAGTGTTGTAAACTTGCACAATATTTTTTTTTTTATCTCCCACAAACACAAAACAACAGATACATCTTTTCCAATTCGTCATTACTATTGTACTATAAGTATGTGCAACTCTGAATTTGACATTGACTATAATTTATTTATGTGCAAGGCTTTGTCCATGACTTCACACTCTTTGATTACAGGTGTGTGAGAATTTATTTTGGAGTTTGTGCACCTGTAATGAAAAATTTAAGATGGTGTTACCACTGTGTTGTGTTTGTGGGATATTAAAAAAAAACAAAAGAAAAAAAAGAAGTTTACACCTAAAGCATTTACTGATACAGGTGTACAAATTCCATTGTTACCAGTGCTCAGTTGTTTTGCACCAATAACCTTGGAAATATGTCATCAACAACCAACACAAGCAGTTTGTAGTAACAAAGATTTACCATCAACACACAATACAGGTTCTTGTTTACATGTTGGTATGTATAGGGAAGAGGTTTGTGTACATATACAGTATAAGCCTCACCAGTCTTATACAATAGAAAGTCCGCATAAACGGAGAAAGCTGCCTCCACTGGCCCGTTCTTGTACAGCTCGGTCATGATTTGCTCCTGCTGGGACGGGACGTTGTACGTACTTCTCCCTGAAGAAGGAGACACAGAATGATATCAAAGCTAAAAACAAGACCGGGCGAGATGTAAAATACATGGTAGACGGCGGAATTAGATCATTTTAAATATCTATATACCAAAGTGTTTGTCCTTCGGATAGGATGGAGAGTATCCATCGATGCACAGCTCCTCACACTTGGGAGTATCCTGCTCTCCGTGACACGGAGGACGAGTTCCATTCACGTGATGCTCGCAGGGAGCGAGAGAGTAGGGCCTGCAGCCTGAAACACACAAAACCACCATTGATTTCAGTTCACACGTTTGCCAAACAAGCCTATAAAACCCATTTCGGTGCTTGCTTACCGACTTTGGAGCCATACAGGCCTCCTGTCACGAGTCCTTTCTTTGCCCAGAATTCCCAGGCAGCAGAGGGGAAACCACCAAAGCAGCTACAACCACAGGAAAATAATTTAAAATGTTCTTCCTATCCTCTTATAAGACCATTAATACAATACTTTTTGACACTAATGCTCACCCCATGCCACACTCATCACAGCAGGACAGCAGATCTTCAGCTGAGATCTCCACAGAGATCTGAGCACTGCTGTGGATACATAACCTGTCGGATATCGCCTCAGCTGCCCCAAAGGCCTGGGAGGAAGTAAATAAGAGGAACACTGGTATTGGTACTTTTAGAGCCTATCATTATCACTTCTCTTTATTCTGAACTGTTTTTATGTTGTATGTTTTTTTTGCGTTTGTCAGTCTCACCCAGCAGGAACCACACGAGCCCTGGTCTCTGATCTGCTGGATGGTGGGACAGTTGGGCCACTGCTGGCGTGGGTCAAAGCTGTCTGGAAGCTGTATGCCTTCAATATCATGAACCCTGAACAAGAGAGGACGGTCACTGAAGCACTGCAGATAAAGGTGAACCTGCTGACTGTCACCTGTGTCGACACGTGAGAGACTAAACACACACACACACACACACACACACACACACACACACACCTGGTCTGTGGTGCAGTGTCATTCAAACTTACACCTCTGGCAGCTTGGGTCCATTCAGTACGGTCCCACACAGTCCCTTCACATAGCTGATATCAACGTTATGGAAGTTCTGCCCAGCCTGCAGCAAAAGAAGAGCAACCTCAATGATTGCAATGGTTGCAGAAGTCAGAACGCCCTGAAAGTGTGATGAGATGTTTAAGAAGGTCTCACCGTCCAGGTGGTGCGGGCCTTGTTGATAAAGTCGATCATCTCTGAGGAGGGAAGCGCGAGGTGAGGCCGAGACCAGGCGACCGAAACAGTCGCCAGCACACAGAGGAGAGCGAGTCGATACATCCTGCGACACAGATTACAGTCGGCTACGATGTAACAAAAGAGCATGAAGATCACAAAACCACTGTGACATTAGCTGTGATAACACAGAACATTTAAAATCATCTTCTCCTGCGGTTCCCCGATTCATACAACACAACTAGAGAATGCAAGAAAGTTGCATGTTATATATTTGCGTATATATTTATCAGTACTTTTAAAATACTCAATGGAATGAATTCCGTCACCAACTATCAGACTATCAGAAGTATATTGGTTGATAATAACCTGCATCCAGGCAAGTACACAACATTAAATTATCGTCTGAAAATGTTGTTGCCCATTGTTGTATTTTACAATAAAGTTCTATTCTATTCCAAACAACTCACATATAAAGATGATATATAAAAAACAATTATCGTTTGACATTACACGTCTTAAGTAAACAACAATTAAAGTGATAATGACACAAAAAAGAAAAACAACATCTCAAATGTAAGTGGCAACTTTTACCTGTGTTGTTTTTTCCTGTTCAGGGCAGTCTGTTCTTCTCACTGAACAAAACACCTTTCTCCCCTCAGTATTTTTACGTCTCGTCGTCCTTTTCCCAAGTTATGCAATAAAATGTAATCACATGTCTGTGTAATGAATGCATCATCACTTCAAATCTCATGTGACCAACAAACTGTATTTCCAAAGGTTAACAGGTTCTTCCTAAAACTTAGAACCTGGCAATGATTAAGAAAAAAAAAATATTACTAACTTAATAAAAATTCCTCTATATATTTGTTTAATATGTATTGTTTTTTTAAATAAATTTATACAGAATCACATTAAACATAAAACCACAAATCAAAGCATAAGCATTTTGAACATCTGCTGATACTACAATTTAATAATAGGACAGTGTAGAATCGATTGTATCTTTCATCCGAGGTCAACCCACTAAAAAAGTTAACCATCTGTTTTTTCTGCACAATCAATGTTCAGGCTGTTCGGATCATTTTACCTCTTTTTATTTGTTCAAATATATACAAATCAAAGATTCACATTACATAGCAATGTTTGTAGCTCTCCTTTGGTTCTGTGCAAAGGTGTGTGCCAGCCTTTCTACTCACCAAAGCTGTGTTAAGGACACTTCAGCTAGCAGTCTCAATATGCATTTCTCTCTGACTTATCAAATATATCGGAAATTACATTTGTTCAATATAACATTGTTCTTCCGTATTGTATATCAACACTCCATGTCTCTACTCCTTAGCCACCTTAGGATTGCACTGTTCTTTTCCTTTTTTCCTCCTATTTGAAAGTACATTTACATGTACATAAACTTGAATGAACAAGGTGTTGAGCCAAAGCTCTACTGAGACGGGATGCTACCCACATCTATGCAGCACATACACACAAGTGGAACAATAAGCTAGATTTGATTTGACTCAAATAAGATTTGAGACTAAATTTAAAGAGTGTCATGTTTTGCATATTGAAACATTTCAGCCTAATCAAACTGAGAAAACTAATCTATTACATTTCTCTCTTGAAATGTTCGAATATGCTCAATAATTCCAATCAATCCAAACTAAAAAGGTCAAAATGTAAAAAAAAAAAAGAAGGAAGAAAAATAAAAAGGAGACACATGATCAGCATAAACATTAAATGACAATAAAACACCCTGAATTGCTTCAACGTGCCTTTTATGCTGGTGAATATGACCACACAACCCCATGTGTAAATAATTAATCCAGATGCAGGATGGACTACGACAGATCACTGACAAACAACCTAATGTGACCAGCCTGCTCCCACTACCCAATCCTCCCCCAATAGTCTACATATGTTCATGGTCCTGTAACGGCCATATTGAAAGAGGGCAAAGTGAGGAAGATGTGCTTCAGATTCCTCTATTGAGAGGAGAGCCAGATCTCCAGAGTGGGCAGAGGGGGTTTCTGAGTCTGTAGCCCGGAGGAGAAGGTGAGGGTGAAGGGGTTCACTGTCCCTGCATGTCGCCGGTGCCCTGGGCTTGAGCCGCAGTTGTGCTGAGGTACTGCCAGCTGAGGGCGGCCAGCAGCATGGCGGCAGACAGGTACATGGGCGACAGGTGGTGGGTCCTGGAGGGGAGGCTGGACTGTGACAGCGTGGACCTCTCTCGGATAAGAGCCAGGATGTGCAGGGTCTTGTCCCGTGACGGGTCAGTGAGGGAGACCTTCTGCACGATCTGCAGAGGGAAGGTGGTGTTAGCGTGTGATGAAGCACAACGTTATGGTAACAGCACGGTAAAAGACAACACACCCACCTCCTGGCTGTGCTGGGCGATGATGGTCTGCACAGCGCTCATGTTGGTGGCCTCCATCATTAGGGTCACCGCCTGCCCCTTTCTGATCTTGACTACTCCCTGGAACACCATGGGGTTGTTGTAGCATGTTGATAATGTAGCTATCGCCATCACCTGGTTAACAGATGAATAACACGTAGACAAGATGAAGAAATTAAAAATGTAATGTGCTAATAATGACTCAATTTTGCAGTTCTTCAGACATGAACTGCAGGAAAATGTCCGGAAAAAATTGGATCCAGACGTTTTCCTGAGCTTGCCTTTCACATTTGACAGCAGCAGGTGACTGTCCCGAGTTAGACGTGTTCACAACAGCAGGAATTCTGTGGGGTCTGGACAGAGCAGCAGGAGGGAGGACGTGACAATAATTCTGCTGTGGTAGTAGTAGTGTTCTTGATTACAAAATTTCAGGAAAAAGTTCTGGGAAAATGCCGGGAGCAACATTTGTAGACATTTGCATGGGAAAAAACTTCAGGAAAATGTCCAGACTTCAGTGCACGTCTGACAGCAGCTTTTTTTCCATTTTATTTTCTAATTTAATTTTGTTTTATCCTTTGTTTACTTTATCCTTGTGATTATGACAAACATTTGCTGGTGTAATTTTCTCAAATGCTAAGATTTGTTATTTTTTGACAGTTTTATATGATTTTGCATTGAATATCTTTGTGGTTTGGACTGTCTGGGTGAGGACAATTTTCAACATTTCTTTTTAAATTTAAAATGACTTAACAGATTACGTTAACAATTTGTAGTATTTGTGGCATTGAGTGGATGGCGGCTTTAAGAGCTAATAGCACAATAGTCGATACCTGTGGAATAGCACAGAAATTGAAGACACTCTGGTTGCGCAGCCGGGACAGGTAGCTGATGACATCCGGGACATGTCGAAGTGCATCGGTGACCAGCAGGTTGAGACAGGACAGTGCCGACTCCAGCTGGTCAGGTTTGGCCAGGTCCTCAAGACGACCTGCAAACTGACTCCAAGCCTGCGTAGGGACGCAAAGATACAGGTTAGCACAACATCACATGGTACATGTCTACACAACTTTTGTATATAGACATACATTTCACAATGCTCACAGACAAACACAGTCACACCAGACAAAAGCTCCTACCTCTTGTGGCCAGAAGGCACGTCCCTCTTGCGTGTCCTCTAGATAATCCCGGATGATGTTGGTCTTCTGGAGGAACAGGCCCATGGAGTTTGCTAGCTCGGTGTCCCGCCCCACCTCGGGGTCCTCCAGCTGGGACGCAGAGAAGAGCTGAGACAGACCAATGCCCACCAGCCCAGCCACATAGTGACAATACTGCACAGAGGGGAAACAAACAGTTGTGGCGTTGTCATAGACGACAAAACACTGGCTTTTAACTGTACATGCACAGTTACTGTAATATTCAGACAGGAAGTCAATTTGTCATTCGATTTTGACAGATTTTAACCAGTTAATCAACACTGTCAGAGACATGTTTAATCCATGTTGGGCTCAAAGGACGTTTTGCACAATGCGTGGCATTATTATCCATCCACCCATTCGCAAGTTATCGTATATTATAGATATCGACTAGTACAGAAACACACACACCCAAACAATGACTTATTTCCTTCAGAGCTAAAGACACAAGCGTCGAAACAGTCTTATGTTTACATGTTTCCAATTCTGATACTCAAATTGTCTTATGGATCTCTGCCCTAATGGGCTCCAATAACGATACTGGTATTTATTTATTGTCACTTAAATAGATGTTTGTTTGTTTTGTTAATATATGGTTACACATAGCAAACAGTCACCTCATCCCACTCCTTCATGGATCCCACTTTCTTCTCCAGGAATTCAGCCATTCCAGTTCCCATGCGGTGGCAGATATCTGAAATGACGTCTCTGTATTCCTGAGCAAGGTTCCTAAATTCCAGTGATATCTGGAGTGAAAGGGCACAAGAAAATTTTAGTTACTGTCAATTAGAAATAAAAAGGAATCAGTGAACAAAGCCTGGAGATGCATCTGCCTACTGCCCTTCTGCGTCGCCACATGCCGAACTACTGACCGTAGGGAAATCCTCCAGAACCTGCCGGTCTTTCTCCTGGCTCTCGGTGAAGCGCCACTCGTCCTGGTACAGGTAGCTGTGGAAGTCATTAAGCATGGGAACTTTTTTGTCCAGAGGGATGCTCATGTCGTCCTCCACTGTGTCCAGCGCCCGCAGCACCAAGTAGAAAATACAAACTGCGTGTCTGGAACACAGAGAGAGAGAGAGAGAGGAGGGAGGACACGGGTCGAGTTAAAACACTAAACTTGTGCATCTAATGCGGTGTCAGGTGGCTGAATGAAAAGTCGCCTTGTCACTGATTTGTGAAAGAATAAAAATAGCAGACGTCTCTTTGTGGTTTCAAAGCGGATCAGGTTATCCTATATGTAGAAGATTCCCTTTGAATGACAATATGTAAAGAGCCCACAGCTGCCATTTCTTTACTGACAGTTGTGACCTGAGGGTGAACTTAAATTAGACACAGCAGAGTCAGTTCTCTTTCCAAAACAAATAATCCGTTTCCTTTTGAATCCCTGCTGCAGATTACCAGCAGAATGTCCAAGTCATTTGTTAATTATAAAAGTCTTATTATCTGTATCTTCACAGTTAAACAAGTACTTTGCTTGCCAGTCATCAAACATTCAGCAAACTGGGACAGCGGCGATATCACTGTATTAAAAAGGGCCTGGACCAGCCTTCACCTGCGGTGCTAGTTTTCTTTTTGTACCAGGTGTCTGAGACCAACATGTATTTGTGTAGAGATCGATTTTCTTTCTTAGGGGAATTCATGGAGCTGCGTCTGCTGTCAAGACTTTTCCAAGGGAAATGCCATCGACTTAGTTGTGCACTGTTTTCTGAGGGTAACAGCACAAATGCAACACTAAAAAACAAATGAAATGAAGTTCCAGTAGTTCGGTGCATTATTATTTTATTTATTTTGCACATAAACACAGCAAAGTGCCAACGAGGGAAGTGTTCGCGTGTGGACAGAAAACATGCCTGCCGACCATACACACCCCTCCTCGCCCGGGGCGACCCCCCCCCTCCCCCTCGCCCGGGGCGACCCCCCCCCCCCCCTCCCCCTCGCCCGGGGTGACCCCTCCTCGCCCGGGGCGACCCCCCCTCGCCCGGGGTGACCCCTCCTCGCCCGGGGCGACCCCGCTCCCAGCCCAGCTGTTGAGTTACCCACCTCAGCTCCCCGTCCAGCGCTTGGATCACGGCCGCAAAGCTGCGACTGGTCTGGTTCAGGTACAGGTAGCAGGTCCGCAGACTCTCCGTCATGGACTCCTGGCAGGACAGACAGAGGAAGGCCGTGTGTCGGTAAGAGCTCGCGGGTCTGGCGGCGCTGGAGGGCCGGGCGACCTCCTGCAGGCCGCGCTCCCCTAGCCTCCAGCCCGGCAGCAGGGACCGCGGCGCGGACCCGCAGCCCCGCGGCGCCGCCGCCGAGAGCGAGCGCTTGAGCACGGACAGAGAGACGGGACACCTGCAGCAGGCTCCGGCCATGCGAACAACCCGACGGCACGACGGACCCTGCAGCTACGGAACAACTGTGGCCATGTCGACGGCGCCGCTGGTGGGTGCGTTTGAAACGACAAGTCCATGTAGAGGACACGCGAGCTGAAACGGGGTCGAGCGACGTGAACAACTATTAGCAAGGACGTCGAGTAGAGGAAAACAAGCGCCCCGCTGATCTGACAACTGTCTCCTCCCCCCCACCGTGTAGCTTAGCATCATAGCATGGACCGCGCACAGCGTTTGTAGATCTGCTCCCCCCGCTCCGCCCACACCCATCCAGAACATGAGCCTGCCACCTTCCTCGCGGTTTCCTACTCTGATCCTAGCAGGGATATGTGTATGTTTTCTATCGTGTGTTCCTTTTTTAATGCCGTAACAATAAGTTTAATTGCATTAAACTATAGAGTGAAAGTCTTTTTAAATTGAAAACACCAACACACGCATATAAACATTGTAATCATCATCATCATCGTCGTCAAGAAGTTCAGCCTCGGGACTTCAGTGCGTCGCTAGTTTCCAAATACCAGAAAGCACATTGCTCAACAAATCATAACAACACAATTTATAAAAAATAAAAAAAACGGATAAAGGAAGTGCAATGTGCTGACCCCTGGTGGGCCACAGTGGGAAGGACATTTACAGAGACGTCTGTTGTATGTAAGACTTGATCCTGTGATCAAATATCCCCATATTTAATAAGTTTGCATATATCCTATAGGCCTATCTGTATATTATCGCTATTTTCAAAACATATTCTATGGCCATGGCATTATACCTCTTGCATCAGCACCAGTATCGGACTGAATAACCATCTCCCACTTTACTCCCTTATCCATCTATTACAAATCAGTGTTTTCAGTGCTGAAAACAGTGTTTGAGTTGTGGTCAGTGGACAATACTTTTGCATGACAGCTTTATCCCAATGTTCCAAAAATATGCCTGATTACACAAAAAGTGCAAAACCTGTTTAACTGCTGATACCAACACAATGATGGTCACTGTTTACATCGCAGTTTGCATATATAGACAGTGGCGCCTCTGCAGTTTGTCAGTCACACACAAAAACTTAGTGTCAATGTTTACAAAACTGCTATCCAAATCATACACAAAACGCTGGAGGAAAAACTATTGTAATAACAAAGATGAAATACATGTAGGCTTAGTTTCACTTGTACAGACTATTACTTTGATAAAACATACTCTGTGTGTGTGTGTGTGTGTGTGTGTGTGTGTGTGTGTGTGTGTGTGTGTGTGTGTTAAAAAGTGGGATAAGCCGTCCAACATGCGCAAAGCATCTCTCCCCTCCAAGCCCCATTATGTAACGTAAATCCCGAGTCAACGGTCAACTCTGTCTGTGTGGATCCGAGCCAACGCAGCGGTGACAGCACTGATTTCATGTGACTTTGAGTCCAATTATCGTGACTCCTGTTCCCCGATCTGAGGCACCGAGCAGGCCAATCCATTTACATTACGCATGTGCAGATTCACATGTTTCCGCGTTGCCCCGGTGAAGCCGGTCGAGCCTGATGCTGTGTAGGGGACGACGACGACAATGTCCTGTTTCAAAAAACCCATACAACCAAAGCATCCTGCCCCGTGTCCTAATGTTCATATGATTTGGGAGTTTATGCACGACAGGAGGTTTTACTCACATAATCCAACTTTGGCATGACGGCGCTGCATCCGCCCATTTTAAACTTGACCAGGTTGAATAGTTCCTCCGGGTGGCCCAGCGACTTCAGGATGTCCATGGTGCCTCGGGTGTTTCGGCTGTTACCCTTACAAACCGCCGTGTGAGCCCGGTGAGATGATGTTCCCCATCAAAGCGACGGCGAGATGCTGCAGCAGTGTGTGTGAGAGGAACACGGCATTCGGTCACAACGCTCGTGAGATCGACTGACGCCTCTGATTGGCTGGTGAGTCATGGGCTTAGCGCTCCCTGTCCAGTGAGCGGCCAGAGTGTCTGGTGTGATGCCCCGCCCCAGCGGTGTGTCAGGAATGCGCGGCCTCTGATTGGTCGGCTATACCTGTTCAATGAAACCTAATCCCAGGACTGACACCTGTTGGCTGTGTTTGCACCGTGTGATTCGGTATATGTTGTGAGTTTTCTCGAAAAGTATGGAAATACATCTTTGCAAGAACATCACAACACAAAAAATGTGCTTTGTGTTGTTTTTCCCGAAAGCTATGCAAATAACGACAATAATAATACAATAAAGTTTGTTAGCATCCATGGCTATCGACAGAGGGCAGGGTGTGTAATCTGCGTAGAATTAATTTAATTAATTTGAATGAAACCCATCTGCAAGGAATGTATAATAAATTAGAGAAAATATTTTCTAAGGTTAATAATATGATCCAGGACTGGACCAAGTGGCTTTCGTCTGTCTCTCTTTGTTAACTTGTACATTCTTGCACGCATAAATACCTTCATATCAACATGTATGTTTTTAGCAATGTGATTTAAGGAAAACACCAATATTTCAGCTCTGAAACAGTCATAACCTAAATTCCCAGACAAGCCAGGGTGTCAGAAAGCAGAAAGAGTGACACACATCTAGATTCTGAGTAACATGTCACACTGCATGACTCAGTTTACAGCAGCAGTCGACGCTACAGTGTCCACAGGCCTTCTGAGTTTGAGCCTGATAAAGTCAAAATGTCGACAATAAAATGTCAACATTCAAGTCCAATTCTGAACACTAGCAGCTCGCAAAGCTGCTCTGAAATTGATGGACCAGAAGAGTTGACTTTATTCTCAAAATGTCAACTTTATTCTCGCAATGCAAAAAATCTTCCTCTGATTTAGTTTGACTTTATTCTCTTCAACATTTTAGCTTCATTGTCAATTTTTGTTCTTATCCGTTGGCTCTAACAGTCTTCCGTAGAAACCAGCAGAGACATTTGCATCGCGCTTTGCTCCGAGCGTTACTTTGGGCCCTACATGTGAACCCAAGTCTACAGTAATTGCACAACGGTAACTTCATAGATTTTGCTCAGGGGCACGCGGCATTGAACTGAAGCTAATCTCCAGCACAGTGTGTCACTCATCAGCTTCCAGAAATCACTGTGATCCATAAGATAAACCAGGAGTCTCTCACACATTTTCAACTGTCTTCTACTCTTTTAAATTACCGTTTGTACCAATGCCATAAAAGTTGACATGGATTTATCTCTCTGAATACCTTCGTGAACTTGACTAGCAAGTAAACATGCCTGTGAGCATCAAGAGGAGGAGCTGACTGCCGACCGTCACGACAAGTTGTTCTTATTTAGAGTAAGAAAGTCAAATTGCCGCTTGCTGTTTAGTTTGTCTCAGCTTTGCCTCTGAGCTGTACTGAGGTGTAAGCTGTCTGCTAGAAAAGAAAAGTCGAAGAGAATTTGAATTTAATCATTTCTGAGGCACCAGGACAGGGTGAGGAGACTGGATGGAGCTTCCTATGTGAGTAAACTCAGATTTTACATCAACATTTTTTTATATCAACATATTGTATATTAAATGTATCATCCACAGCTCTTTGTTGATGAGTCTATTGTTTTCATTCAGGTCAAACTGCAAACGACCTCGGTTCAGTGGTTATGAAAACGAGCCTCCGCTGAGCTCGAAGAAATGTTTGTCCAGTCTCAAAACTCTGCTGGACAGATATCCCACCAACAGCTCCGACCGGGCCACACAGCATGCCAGACTGATGTAAGAGCTTGTCTATTTCGTACACACTATCTATGGTGCTAAACTATAAGAAGATTTATGATATACATTAGTGTATGTGGGGCAGAATCAACAGCAAGATCAGATTGTTTAAGTTCTGAGGGGGTTATTTCAGGTATCATACTTAAAGTTCCTGTTGGTATTAATTATGTGCTTTTTGGATTAGCAAGTGTCACATTTCATTATGCCCTACTATTCATGCTTTATATTACATTGTGTTTCACAAGTGCATTTTCAGATAGATAGACAGATTTGATTAAGTTTGTTCAACTTAAAGTTAACAAGTTCAGACAATTCATGAGTTAAAAAAAAATAAAAAAAATAAATAAAAATTCTAACCAAACGATTTCAATATATGTTTAACCCAAATGTCCAACTACTTCCGTCAATGAGTCAATTACATGATAGTTTGCGTAAATAATTTAATTCTATCATTGCATTATCCAAAAGGTTTTGTGGATTTAAATACGAGCCAGCCCAGATGTTCATCTGAAAAGTGAGATGATGTTGTTTTTTTGTTTCTTTGTTTCTTTGTTTCAGGGCATGTCGTGGTCACCTCTGCACACGTGAGGCCGGAAACCTGACGAGCGATAAGCTCTTCTCTGAGCAGATATCATCCTGGGCTGACACACAGAACTCTGTGAAGAAAGTGCTGGAGCACCTTGTGTACCTCGGAAAAGCCACCGGTGACATTTTCCTCAATGACGCGGTTGCCAAGAAGTTTTTGGAGTTCCATCGTGACATCACCGAGGAGTGCGGCGCGGAGGAGAAACAGCATTCTTGGGCTGTTATTGAGAAAGAGGAGGAGATCGTCATGTATGGACCGTACTATCCCAACTACAGCAAAGGAATACACAGCGAAGACATCATTATCCAACAGACGGAGGAGCTTCTGGAGTCGGAGGTATTCTCCCAGCAGTGGAAGGTGTATGTTTTCACCATGAACAGCCCGTGTTTGGCCCGAAACACCGAGCCATGCATGATCAACCTGGTTCAGAAAGCTCACGCGTGGTGGACTGCGTATGGAGTCAAGACTCATATTGGTTTTGTGAGATGCTGGGGCTTCAGAGGAACCAAAGAAACGCTGTTCAGGGACATTGACTACGGCCACGTGGACTGTATAAATCAGACAGGAAACCATGGCGACTATGTAGAAGCAGCTAAAAATAGAACTAATCTAAATCCTTTATGTGAAAATCTGAGGTTCGCTGTTAAACACCTCCTGACATGTGCAGATCTGAGTTTCCCCCTGATGACCACTGTGCAGGAACAGGACTGGAATAGCTACTTCAAAAAGATGCATAGCATTTTTGAATGCAAACCAGAGGGTGAGAAAAAAGTCTTTGCACAGAAGCTGGACGCCGCGATCGAAGCTGCAAGAGCTCTGCTTTCAGCGAAAAGCAGGAGCTTTGACAAGCATCTAGAAGGCGGGAAGGCGTTCCCGCTCCATTCCACTTTTGCTCCACAAGTGTCTGAAGCCCTCCAGGACGAAATGACACTCGCTTTTCAACAGTGTTGGAGGGAGATGGTACAAGACAAATATGCAGATTTCCTCAGGGGGAAGCTGACTGAACAGTTCAACCAGTGTGCCGTGCAGCTTTTTATCAAGGATATCGTGAAGTTCACAGACAGGTACTTACACATTGGAAGGATAAAGTTTTCCAAAGAACACATGGCTGCTTTTGAAGCAGAATGATTGACACCAAACGTTTACCTCATTCATACCAAACCTGATTCATGTAAAAATGCTTTATCGCTATCAGGTTACCAGGAAGTGTTAGTGCACATTTACACAGTTACACACAGACATGTTCATCTCTCACTGTGTCTTTACTTACAATATATCACAAATGGTGTATTACACAATTATACTGGAGTGGAGTTTTTTTTTTCTTTCCTTTTTACATATATGCTCATATGCATGTTATTTTGGTAGTTACCTGTGGCATTGGCACATGCCACATTTACACATGTTGCCTCCATGCTTGTCACAAGCAAATTAAAGCAGAATCTGCTAATATACTGTACAGTTCTGAAAACTCCTTCATATGGTTTATCATACAACCTTGATATATATATATACACATATATATATACACATATATATATATCTATATATAGATATATATATACACACATATATATATATACACATATATATATATATCTATATATATATAGATATATATATATACACACATATATATATATACACATATATATATATATATTAAATAGCAGGGTTCTGAAGCGCTTCGTGTGGATGCACATCTTTGCTTGTGTCAGCAGAGGGAGCTGTGTGACAGTAATTCCATCCACATCATATTAGTCATGTGCGTCACTCTTGCTACATCGTATTATCATATGTTTTCACAGAGTTGTCAATACTAATAATATAGTGTCTTTTTTGTTATTTTATTTTTTACTTTAAATCTTAAGGACAAAGGAACACAGTGGAGGAGTTCCTATTGAACTGAGTAGATCATGTTTTTTGTTTTGTTTTCTTTAAATAATTTTTTTACCAAAGGTCATATCACTGGTGTTGAGGAATGATGCAGAGAGCAGTTCACTCTGTTACAGTAAGTTTTCAAGAAATACTTGTGGTAGGTTTTTGTCTTTGTAGAATTAATAGGATGTGCTGTGAAATGTCATTTTTACTTCACAATCATGAGAATTTAAAATATGTGACTATACCTGACTGTATTAGATTATTTAGAATTTTCTTTTAAATCACGCACACAAAAAAAACTTATTTACCTTCGGTGATATGTAGATAGTTTGTGTTTTTTGATTGTGGAGATAAAAGCTGCTAAGACTTCCGCTGCCACCCCATTACAACTGAGGTGTTCGAATAACTGGAATATCACATTTGAGGAGCTCAAATACCCAAAACAAATGTACCAGTCTCTTTGAATAAATCACAGAAAGACACGTAGAAAATACTGAAAACTGATCACACAGGTGTGTGGCTCACAAAGAAAGTGACCAGCAGCACACATTTGCCAGGATGTGTCCTATCCTGAGGAGTCGCTCTAGTTGTTCAAACATCTTTTACAAATGTACCACTGGGGTAGGTGTGAAAATATATAGTTGGTTTTTCTCATTTATATGAATTGACCATTTAAGTACACCCGCTACAACTCCTCCGTGCGGTGTTACCTTTGACATAGAAATGTCCTGCTGTGAGTCCTTACATGTTTTCTTTGTCTTATCATTTCTTTGGTAAATTTTCATTAAAATTAAGGGGAAAAAAAGGCAAATGAATTGAAATAAAAAAATAATTCAGGAGATCTGACTGTTACTGTTATTTGTTTAAGCCAAGCATTCACAAGGCAAAAAGAAAAAAAAAGTTATCGTCTTACACAGTTACAGTTTTTCATATCAGAAGTTGTTGTTTGGATCTAAATGAAGAGAGCTGCTTTTCCACAATTGTCTACCGCAAACTCCAGTCGGTCGTTGATTGCTGTGATTGCACACACAGTGTCTGCGCAGTTGTGTTTAAGATGTCCGTCTTTGTTGTGGCCTCATTGTTTCTGTCCCAGATCTTTGCACTGAGAGCACAGTGGGGTCACCTGCATCCAGAGCAGCGGCCCACTGTCCCAAGACTCTAGTCTGTCGGGAGAGTTTAGTTGTTATAGGTGAGTTGGTGTGAGATGCTGGGCCGTGGCCAGGATGAGGTTGTTCCAGGGCTCAGCTTTGGAGCCGGAAGACCCGCCGTGGCCCCCCATCTTGAGAGGGATGGCTCCACCTTGAGCTGCCATGTAGGCCGGCAGGGCTGAGATCTAGAGGGACACAGGAGAAAATATTGAGAAAGTCAATATCATTTGACCTATGAAGCTATTCCAGCATATTAGGACCCAACAGTGGCGTCATCACTACCTTGAGACAGACTTGATGTTTTAGAATTTGATTTATAATAATGAAGCTTAGAGTAAGTTCAATCAGGAAGATTATTTTTATGACCCATTCACAATTCTCTCTCACTCTCCCCGCTTTTTTTCTAATCTGTTGACTGTGGGTGTTCTCGGTAATGCAATCAGATTTTGCCTTGATTTAAATCAACCAATCACATCGTTTGAAGACAAACTTTGATCCGTCCTTTAATTCAATAATTTGCTGCGACCCCCTCCCTCCCCAATCACCGCCGGTCTCAATATCCAGTGCCCTAGATATCCATTCTTCATCGCATACAGATCTTCAGAATTCTCTACATCCCAGCAACCACCACCAGTGTCCAGACCCATAGGGGGTTTCCTATACCACGCGCAGCCTCAACCATGATGAGGTCACGAGGGGTCAGAGTGTCAAATAGACTAATTTATATCACATCGCTTTCTCCTTGTGGTGCATGGCAACATGAACCACAAGGAGGTCTCTCCTGATTGAAATGATGTCTAAACAAGAGTTACACTGTAGTCTGGTTCTGGTCTTGAAGGTGATTAGGTTGTTCGTGATACAGGTCTCTGGGCTCATTAGACAGATCAATCTCACTGCAAAAGGAGCCTCTACCTTTTCTGTCACCACAACCAGCTTTTCAAAAACATCCCTTCAAATGTCTTCTGAAATTCCGCCGCGTCTTACCTGTGTGTGTGCGCTGTGGTGTGTGAACAAGCTGTGAGCCTCCGGCTCCGTCTTTATCTGACGAGGCTCCTCTGTGCTGCTGGTGGTGATGGCGGCGGCCGTGCGGGGAGTGCTGCTGGGTGTGACTGGAGTTCCCTCACTGCCCGGAGTCCCTGTGGAGCACAGAGCCACGGTCATCATCATCATCGTCACACATGAACAACAGGTGAGTAGGCCTCGTGACATGACATACACACTCAGTGGGTAAGGTCAATAACCAAGGGATCCAAATGACTGCTGCGATTTTGACACGGGGTGTGTTTCAAACCCATAAAACTCCCAAAAGTTTAGCAGCTGCTACCATGTATTTGTTTTTTAAGCTCACCAGTTTGGGACTTGTTGAGGTTCTTGGGTTTGCGTTTGCGAGTCTGGATCCCCTCTTTCTTCATAGCCAGGGGTCGCGGTACCTGAGGTCAATGAGTGAATGAGAAAAAAAAAGGAAATAAGTGCAAACCAAGCAGATGATAAAAATGTAATTATCTTGCCTTCAAAACTTAACCTCTTTTCCCAATGATTTCTAAAGATATATATATATATTTTAAACTCTTGGAATCCTTTTCATCACATTTATGATGGATTCCTATTATCCACAATTGTTTAGAATTGGAGTGGACAAAATCTAGCGGAGGCTCTGAGAAAAGCCATGTATTACATCAAACATGTTTTCATCTCAAATTTTCTGTTAGTTACATTATTAATTGATTTGGCACACATCCGCAAATATGGTGCTTGAACCTACAATTTCTTTCTTTGTAGCTGTATTTTTTAGATAATCTGCAAGTATTTTTTATTTTATCTTTCATCCTTCATGTCTCTCATACCCCATGGAGTTTCATGTAGAGGCCACAGGCGTTGCAGACCGGCTCCCCCTCTGCGTTTCGCCGCCACAGGGTGGTGGTGGTGGTGTGACAGTTGGTGCAGGACAGGCCCACCCTTCTCGAGGCAGACTGCCGCAGGTTAAAGAAAAAAAAGGGAAATCATTTCTCAATTACCAAAGAGAACAAAAAAAATATGTCTATACAACTAAATAAAAAGATGATTTGTTGTGCGTCTTGCCGTCACACACCAGTCGTCTTTGGGGCTTGATAAGGGGTCTGTTGATGCCGTTCATCTTGTGGTACAGCCCGCAGGCGTTACACAGGTAGTGGCCGGTACCATCCCGCCTCCAGAGGGGGGTTGACATCGCCCCGCAGTTCACACACTCTCGCCCCTCAGCAAAGTCATCAAACAGATCTGGGATCAGAAAATTGGACAGGTGAGAAATCAAGGTACTGGTGGCAAATGTTTTGAATTTCACTTAAGCCGGAGCAAAGGTCGCTCTATAAACATGATCTTGATATCACTTCCGTTGCATTACTCCGCACGAGTTCACTTCTCAATACCAAACCGAGTAATATTCTCTCATTCTGTGGAGGAAATAAACTTCCAGTTGGGTTCATGCCTCACAGATTCTTTCTACTGAAGAGCCTCCTGCCCTGTCCAACCTTGACCGGGTGATCGAGTTGTGCAGTGGAGCCTCTACACCAGCAGGAGGTGCAGGCCGCAGTGACTCAGGCCCACACAACAGCAGCCTGGAATCCCTCCTTATCTCACAACTCCCCACCAGATAAAGGGTCGGCTGGAAATACAGACGGAGCAGAGCCCCGTCATATTCAAATAGAGACTCTGTGTCTGTCACATTTCCTTCTCCCTCTCTCTCTCTCTCTCTCTCTCTCTCTCTCTCTCAGATCAGTGTGACATCTGATGCATGTGATCTTCACCCTCTCATCTGGCACATAGCAGAGAATACGTCCACAGAAACACTTAAACTGCTGAGGGGGAAGAAGACATCAATCTGCAGAGTGGAAGAGACAGATCTTCTTGATTTAGTGGTGATACAAACAGCCCAGGTTAAAATTATCATCAGGGAGGTTTGGCCAACAAACAAAAGAAGAACTTGAGGAGCTGCAGAAAACATCAATGTGGAACTCAGGTGATTTACACGTGAATTGGCAACATAATGTGTTTTCAACCACACACTCCACTGCCCATAATGACTCTTGTTCAGAGAGTGTAAACCTGGCCTCCATCTGTTCCTCCCTCGCTGCACAGAGTAAGAGGAACGGTCGGTGATGCGTTCTGAGTGTGCAGGCCTCTTCCAAGGCTGAGAGCCAAACAGAGACAGCAGCAGGGGCGAGCTAACCTTGAGCCGCGTAGCAATTGTAGCCAACACAACGCAGCAACCATGAGACAATACACACAAAGGGAAACAACTGCGTCGTCCGCCTCTATCTGAACGGAGGCATTATTTTTTCCGCCCGCACAAATGTCAGGGTGTATCTGTATCAGATACACGACCGACAATCAGGGTGCAGTTTCAAAAAACAGCCACGCTAATGCTTCAGGAGGCCAAAGGTGAAAAGACTCAATCGGCAAGAGAAACTGTCGGCACTGGTTCCAAAACAAATGTATTCTTGAAACCGCAAACGTTGTAAAGTTAGGTTGGATTAATAACACATGAAAATTATTATTTGTTTGTGCAGCTTCACAAGCTCAATCTCAGGTGGGATTATTCCATTTTCCCAAATCTACGTGTGGTGGCTGTGGTCACAAGACAGTTTACAATCCAAATATATAATTGAATTATTCCCAAAAATAATTCCTAAAGTAAACCAAGCGTATTAATATGAAGTATTTAAACACAACACTTACATACTACTTATTTTCAACTCCAGGAGAGGCCGTTCTCAGTTTTGACATGTACAATAACTCAAGAGCTGTACTCAAGTACATATTTAATATTCTTATATTAAATTTCCATTTTATGCCAAGTAACGCTTCTACAGAGGTAAATATTGGACTTTTCACTTTATGTTTACTCGATAACTTAATTTACGTTACAAATTAAACTATATGATGAAGCTATAAAATACGAGGCCTTGTTATCGATTCAACTACTGCTGCAAGAGTAAAGTGCTGCTCACTGCATCAGTAATAATCTAATGATAAAATGCGTACTGTCACTTTCACTGTTGATTTTTTAGTTACATGTTTTATTCATATCTGCATATAATTAATTTATATTTTCAGTACAGTTGCTTTTCCTCATAATGTGAATTGTAATCAGCTGTTTAATCGTCACTTTGACTTGCTTACACTCAGCAGGAAAAAAGTATTTTTGCTTCGGATATTGAAGTTTATTTTATGCTTAACTCTTTTAGATTTTACCTTTCCCATTTGCAAAAAAAAAACAAATCTGTTTTTGTTAGATGCCAAGTAAATTGCAAATGATTTCAGTCTTTTTCAGCATGAACAGTTCCGAGACAACACAGTGCACAGAGAGGATATTTAAGTTTGTCAGTGTAGATTCCACAGCTGAGACGGGGAGAGACACGTTTCAATATTATGACTTTCAGGGACACAGCTGAGTGATAATGCAGGTCATTTATACAACAATAACTAAAAAGGTTCTTTTGACACGAAGGAATGACTTTCCTGTTTATGTTTAGAATTGAATGTTAGACCAAATTCAGGAAAAGAATGATCATATCAGTGTCGATAACGTAGATGAGCTAAACAACATCTTGTTTTTTAACCAAAGTATAAGTTCAAGACCAGTTTTTAGAAGACAAAATGTTCACAAGCCATTTAAGCTCAATGTAATTGTGATGTTTCTCTGGAGAAATATGACAATGAATTGTCCCAAAAAGAAAAAATGTTTTCAAGAGTTTAGTTCAGCTATCAGGCAAAACAAGAATGAGAAATTAAATATGTATCTATAATTAAAAGAATGCTGATTGGGATTTTTGTTGAGTTCCCCTTCGCTGAATAAAAACCCTGGTGTTTGATTTAATTCAACATTATTGTAAAACAATGAGGTGCAGTGTTTTGCTGACGGTGTTTTCTTTCTTTTTTTTCTTCCTTCCATAAATTAACATGAGCAATCAGTGAACAGGCCACACTGTGAGTTCAGCATGATCGTAATCAGACGAGGAGGTCAGATTGGATCAATGCTCTTATCTTTTACAGCTGATCTTTTCTTTTGTTTTCCCCTCATCAAACAGTTCAAGGGGACGACCTTGTAAAGATGTGGACGTTAAAGGCTGTTCAGGTAATCAACACACACAGGTCACAAATGAATGGCTGACAGAAAGAGCGGCGGGACGCTTATAAATGAGGAGGAGATCAGCTGTTCATTTGGTATAAGCTATGATGTGATATTTCATTGGGGAAATGGCTCAAATTTGCTTGGAGGAAAAGATTCAGGGATTGAAAAGGTTTGAAACCACGTCGCCCTGCAGCTGTGCAGAAAAATGGAGATAGTGGAGAAATCACTCAGATCAGATTAGTTATGCAGACGATACAAGATGCAAGTCAAAGCATCCAAAAAACAACCTGACAACATCAGCAAAATCAATGCATTGTGAAATGGATATGATCCCATATGGGCCAGTGAGGCCACCTGCAGCTGTAGGTCAAATTCACATCCAGCACATGGGACATGAAGGAGCCATCACTCAGACTTGAGCTCCAAATGTAGTCCGCTTGTTGAGATTATAATTTGAAGACGTGTATTGTATCAAAAAAATATGAAAATCTGAATAACTATTCACTGAATCCTCAGTAAAAGTATTGCACCGGAGCTGATTCCTCAGTCACACACACAGCTCATGAATTATAATCCTCATAAACTGTGCTATCAATCCATGTTCAGTTAAATATTAATTTCTATCACTTCAATAACTTTGATTCATACAAAATATACAAAAACATGTTTCCAATATGTTGGAAGTTGTCAGTGCGACTTGGGGGAGGCTGACTTTTACAACATTTTAAAAGATTTAAAATCCCACCATTTAACCCCAACAGCTTAAACAACCCACAACATGCTCAAATAATATAATTATGATATGTTGAATCCATCTCACATGTTATCTTTTTTTAACTGATAATAGACAATTATAATATAGACATACTAAAAACAAAAATGTGTGATATTTTTTTATAAATCTACCTTTCTTTGAAATATGTTTTTGCTTGCAGCAGGACAGTACACGAAATATAAAATACGTCATTTTCTTAAGAATTGCTTTGAGATGTTAAACTTTTATCTAATAAGAATAAAACATGCTGGCATACGTGTGGTTAAACCCTGATCAAATGATTATCTCACTTTAATTTTAGGATTAAGAACGAGATAACGACGAGTTTTTCTTTTCGACTTGTGTTTGTGAAAAGAGATGAATCCATGTTACAACAAGTGTTTTTGGTTGGTGTGTTTTCTTTATCAAACGAGATGAACACAAAAGGGAAAAGAAATAACTTCGAGTCCCGCTTCATTCAATTTGACATTAGTTTATCTTCTGTGGGAATGTGATAAAACTCGGGTCAGATTAAAAACATTAAAATAGCCGTAAATTTGACACTTTGATGAAAATTAAGACGACAGATTAATTCATATTCCATATTCAGACCTTTTTTTCTTTAACTGTGTAAAAAAAATACGAATCAAATTTAATCTTGTCATAATATTTAGTTGTATATTTTTTTAATCTTTTAGATTATTGTTATCTAGTGTTTCAAGTGTGTCCTGTCAATCCAGGGCCTATTCTGTCTCAATCTTGACTGGTTCTAATTAAGAGATTATCTCTGCTATACGAGCAGACGAATATATATATATATTTCATCATTATTATTGCACTAATGCGGCTGAACATTTTGATATCTGTTCTCTGTTCTTTCTTCTTCCGTTTGTTTTCTTTGTTCAACGAAAGGAAAGCCCACTGCACCTCACAACTCCTTCACCTGTTTTTTTATGGTCATCGAGTATCTTCAATAATCTCTGACATCAATATAAATTAAAGAGACTAGCAGTTGTGTGTTTTTTGTATTAACGACATCTGTATTTATTTCTCTCTCTGAATAAAGCTGCTAGTTTGACTTTTATTATTTTTGTCTGGATGACAGAAATTAAAGAATACAAATAGGCTATACACCCATTATCACGGGGAAAACAGAATACATTCGGCATAACTTTAAATCCACTTCTTCACGTACTTTGTGTCCATGTTGCTCACCTATGTTCGGGTGCCGTGTTGTGCCGGGAGTTGCGCCGGTCTGGAGACCGTGCAGCACCGGGCCGTCGAAGGGGGACGCCGGCCACGTGCCGCCCACGTTCGGGCCCATGTAGGCCGTGTACGGGCTGTGGTACGAGCCGCCGAGGCCCCGGGCGCCGTAGTGCTCCCGGCCGCTCAGCGGGCTGCTGTACGGGGTGTCCCGGGCCGCGGCCGCGCCGGACGACAGCGGCGGGCTGGTGGAGAAGGTGAAGCGCGGGGACACCGGGGAGTGGTTGTACGACGGCACCGAGTCCGCGCCCGGCTGCGCCCAGGCCGAGTGGCCCGGCGCGCCGCTGCCCTGCTGCGACGCGCCGGGCGTCTGGAGGTAGGGCAGCGGCGGGATCATGGGGGTGACCACCCGGGTGGTGGGCACGTACACCGGGGAGGCGCCCGCCGAGGCGTTGTGCAGGAACCCGGCCTCGTAGGAGGGGGGTCCGTGGTTGGTTGTCATTATGCCCTGATACATGTCCTCTCCCTGGAGCTGGACATCCGTGTTGATAAGGGCGGGGATGGTGATGGTGTGGATGCGGCTTTACGCACAGAAAGGACCGCGTATTGGAAAAAAAAACACGTGGTTTGAAACAATCCGCGAGGACCTCTGGTCCCTGTTCGAATCAGATCTGCTGCGAAGTCGGGCGAGGTTCCTCCGCTACATCCAGTAATAATCAAGAATAACGTGAGAGAGGAGACATGAGAGGAGGAGGAGGAGGAGGAGTGACCGAACACCGTGTGATCAAGATCCAGCTGTTATCATCTCTCTCTCTCTCTCCTATGTTTCACACATAACCTGACCGTTTTACAAAGAACCGCATTTAGATTTTTAATCCAGACATCAGGTGTCTTTTTCATATTATTTTTCTTACATTCTGGCTGCCAGTCCATAACATAAAACCCCCACATGTCCCAAAATAACTTTTGTGAGTTAAGTTTTACGCGTAAATTCGTTTTCTTTGTCGTTATTGGTCGTGTGACAAAAGAAAGAGCAGTTTCTGCTTCCAAACGATCTAAAGATTATTTGAAATATGTGAAACTAAACTAACTTTGAACATTGAAGTGACAAACCAGAGCCTCCCCCCACTCGGTCGTCTACTGAACCAGCTCGTATACATCGATCTAGTTTTTCGTGAATCTGAAATTATTTAATCTATGGCTCTAGATTTCTTTTTCAAAGCTGAAAAATCGCTATTTCTTGTGTGTCCGTGTCTTGAAGTATAATCACACTTACATGCACACATGGGAATTCCTCCTTTGGTGTTGTAGCTGCTAAAAATACATTAAATTAAATGTATTTTTGCAGCAGACTGGTGTTTTACTATATGAAAGGGATTGTGAACGAAAGTTTGATCAGGCGGTCGTGTTAAGCCTTTATTAAAAACACGTATAGTGTCCATAATAAGCGACTTATCAGGTAACCGTGCGCTTCCTCAATAACAATGCGATTGAGCCATTTTAGATATTTTCGATGGGCACTGTTGTAGAGATAAATACATCAGCCGAGACACCGCAGGGCCCGACAAGCCACTGAAATGACTTGTACACCTCCACGTTGTGTCGAACCTGATTTACATTAAACTTTTGACCAGACAGATTTTTTTTTTATCATGACAAGAATGAAAAATGGTGCTGGATGCTCGACGCGCCTCTGGTCGGTTGTTGTCGGATTTATGTCCGTCATCAACACCAGTGAACCTAAACACACGAGGCCATTTCATTGTGCAGCCACTTCCCATGACAAAGTGAATTATGTGAGTGAGTGTGTGTGTGTGTGTGTGTGTGTGTGGCACAAACACACATTCAAATTTGTCATTTATAAAAGGAAATCCACTATATTTTCCATTATCTGACAGACGACAATTAGATTATGATGATGATCTATGGCCAGATCTTTGCAAACTAAATGTTCAAACTGATCATTGTAACTCAGAAGTAGCTCAGTGCAAATCATAAGGATATGTATGCACGTTGAAATGAAATTGACTGAGATATAAAGTAAATACTGTCTCATTTCTTGTTCACAAGGTCTGTTCTCTGACGCTAAATGTATCTTTCCATGGGGCTTGTTTTGAATTGTCATGTAGCTGGAAAATCACAGGTGTAATCAAATAATATCCTGCGGTGATGCTGCTTCATTTACTGTAAGTGCTCCTGCAAGGCATGCCATTGAGTCACTGGCATGCAGGTAAGCATGTCAATGCAGCCAATGACAAAATGTATGATTGATGTACACGATCATCTAAATGTAAAACCAAAATAATGGGTGAAAGACTGGTAAAGATGCAAATTGTCTCAGTGTAAACATGGGCAGAAAATCTATCTATCTATCTATCTATCTATCTATCTATCTATCTATCTATCTATCTATCTATTTATCTCTGTTACATTTGTTGTACAGGAGTACAGATTGTCTTGTAGGACTCCAGGCAATCTGTACAAAATGGGGAACTGTCATCAATGTGTAACTGCAGGCTGATTGCAAATCCACCAATTGCATGGTTATTAATATCAGGGGGTGGTGCCGTTGTTTGCCTGCAAGGGCATAAAGTCGCAACAAAGTCAGAGATGATTCACGCTTTTATGGCTCCATGTTAATGTATAGAGGTACAGGCTGTGCATTGCTTATTGTAGGGGGGGTGGATCAGTGCAGTGCGGCCTAAAATATGAATGAATAACCTAAAGGAACATGGAATTTTTTTGTTGGTTTTTCATGCTGTACAAAAAGTTTTTTTGGGGAAAAAGATAATCCCTCCGTCCTCACACAGCACCGCTTGCTGTAACTTTGCTGTCATTCTTCTTTTTGTGCGGCTGTTAGAAACTACAGTCTAATCTGAGCAAATATCAGGTGAACAGTTTACAATAATACAAAAAGAAAAATCAAACAGAGTTCATCCTCTTTTCTGTTATTCTATACTGTACAGTGTGTGTTTGCACACGCCAGGCTGTATCACTGACAGTGACAGAGGCCAGAGCTCATGAAAACTGTGTGTGTGTGTGTGTGTGTGTGTGTGTGTGTGTGTGTGTGTGTGTGTTTATAACCATGACATGATTCTTCGCAACTGTGTGTGTTTGCTGTCAATGTGTATGAATGAGGAGGTGTTGGGTGAGGGACTAGATAGAGATGCTGGAATGTGGCAGACAGCAACAGACTGACTGCTGAAGAAGTGTGTGTGTGTGTGTGTTTGTGTGTGTGTGTGTGTGTGTGTGTGTGTGTGTGTGTGTGTGTGTGTGTGTGTGTGTGTGTGTGTGTGTGGGTGTGTGTGTGGGTGTGTGTGTGTGTCCAAACCAGGCACCAGGAAAACTGTCCCCGTCCTGGCTGGGGCAGAGACTCAATCATTTGGGGTCGGTGACTTACTTTGGCACTTCTTCCTCACAAACACACACACAAACACATACACACACACACACGCATACACACACACACACACACACACACACAAACACACACAGAGGCTAGTAGACTCCTGGCTCCAGGAAGAAGACTTCAAATGGAGGAGCAGGAAAAACCCAGGAGGCAGAAAACCCTGTCAACAGAGACCAAGGAAACACACACACACACACACACACACACACACACACACACACACACGCGCACTCCCTGGTATCCTTCATTCACTTGTAGTTTTGCAAAGTTAGCTGAAAAGTCCTCATACTTTTTTTCAAATGGCCTTTCATCTTGTCTCAACGTCACCCGTCTGTCTTGATCTATCTGATCACACTGATCATCAAAGATTCACTCATGTGATAATGGTCATGTTAAACAGTGCTAATCAATGTTACCGCACAGTGCGTGAAATCACCTCCATCATGAAGACCTCTGATTACATCTGATGACTCCACGTTTCTGCCCCTTGTTTATTCGGTTTGGTTTTTCTTGTGACAATTGACTTGACAACCCATTATTTCATTTCTTATACTAACCGCTGGACTAATTTTGGCCTGTTATCAGTTGTAAATGGAACTTTCCCCTGGTTTATAGCTTCAAGGTGTTTTTGTGACAAGTGACATTTTCTTTAGTCAAATTAATTGACGAATACTGCTGTCCTTCTTACGCTGAAATCTCCAAACGTTATCCTTCACTTAACCTGATTGTCTCTGTTTGTGACTTTGTAGATTTCAGTTCATATTATATATATATATATATATATATATATGGAACAAAAACAACATAGGCCCTTCTTCCTATGTGGTGACTCTGAATTGCCCGTAGGTGGGACAATAAGTATGAGTTGGCTGTTTGTCTCTATATGTCAGACCTGTGAAAGACAGGCGACCCACCCAGAGTTTACACCACATCTAACAATGTCAGCTGGGTTTGTTAAGTCTGAGACTAAAGCGTAGTAATAATTCATTTAGCTCAATTCATTTACATGATTTCAATTATATTAGTTTGATCTGAAATAAAACACCCTGGCCATATCTTAATGAGGCTCTATTCATTATGTATCCATCATTTGTTTATTTATTTTAACAATAGGCAGAATTTTACTGAGGGATCATGCTGATGTTCGCGCAGTCGAGTGTGTGGATTAGTGTGTTATTCTAAGGTTTCCTGTGTGTTGTGCTTGTGGATTAAGTGTGTTTGACCAGGTAAGGTCAGCGAGTCACACATGGGAGACACAAGTCCTCTGAGCAAGACGCCTTCAGTAACACAGATCTTCTCTCGTTCTCTCTCTCACTCACACACACACACACACACACACACACACACACACACTCACAAGCACAGCATTAACCAGGAGTGTGTTTTGGAATGAATTATTAACTCTCTCAGCTGCATGTTCTCATGTGTGTTGGGCTCGAGCGCCGAAGCGGACCCCTTGGTTCACGCCGTTTGAAGAGCAGCGCAAACACATCACACGACACTCAATTACAGATGATAAGAATTCAATTATCAAAATCTCCTTTGTTCCTGATGGTCTCAGAACGC
Organism: Scophthalmus maximus; assembly: GCF_022379125.1. Classification (NCBI taxonomy): domain Eukaryota; kingdom Metazoa; phylum Chordata; class Actinopteri; order Pleuronectiformes; family Scophthalmidae; genus Scophthalmus; species Scophthalmus maximus. Next base: position 11,293,030 of record NC_061532.1, on the reverse strand, counting down.
TTTGTATATGCTCATATTTGAAATTCCATTCCCCGGGCGTTGATCGCTCCAACATCAAGTATAAAAATTGAGACAAAAATCTGTTGTGTTCTGCGAGTGACTTGTTATAGTCACGTGACCGTTTGTGCAAAAGGTGCAAAGTTCACTGACGAGCCACTGACCAGTCAGTCTGGCCTAATATCTGGCTGACAGCCCCATGGGACATCCCATGATACTGAGAGCGCGTGTTCACGTGTGTGTGCATGTAAAGCTATAGCAAATGTATTTTAAGCGGTGAAGACACAGGGATCCCAGGACCTCTCCCTGTGATAAGCAGTGGCCAAAGTCCGCAGGCTGGAGAAGGTCTGAAGAGCAAATAGGGAACACACACACACACACACACACACACACACACACACACATGCAGCCAGTGCTTAATATACTGATACATGGGGCTTAGTGGCAGTGTGATGTGGCAGGCAGATGGAAAGCTGTTTGTTCGTACGTTCGGGGGCAGGTGGGGGTAAGATTCAGGTTAGGCAAAGGTGAGGTGACATCATCAAAACAATGGGTCGTGGTGCCTTGGCAGAGTTCATCCAGAGTGCACGCACAGGGGGTTAAAGACGCGTCACTGCGGCCACATTGTTGTAAGAAGACGCAGACATGTGGCAGGGAGAGAGAATAACGATTGGCAACGAGTGTGTGAACCTTTTCGTCAGCGTCAAAAACTCTCTCCTCCTGACAGTCGAACGCTGGCTCCTCCCTCTCGAAAAGCACTGGCGGAGAAAACAACAACACAACGAGGAAGCTGGAGGAGAAGAGGTGCCTCAGTCCAGGCACTGTCAGAGCTCACATGCCCCGATAACAGCGGGAATCTTTCTGTTTGGACAAAGAGGGGAGGGGCGGCGGAGGAGGAGAAAAGTTGAACAAATTGGTTGAGAAAAGAAGAAGTTGAGAGTGGACGAGGAAGGAGAGAGGGAATGTCAGAGAGGAGGAGAGGGGAGATGCCACCAGACAGGAGGAGCAGTGGAAAACAAAAGAGGCTCCACACTCTGCTCTGTCTTATCTGTCTGAGGGTCTTATCCGCCGCTGGCTCTGTTAGTGTAACCCCATTCCCTCCCTCCCTGCTGGCCGGCCGCTCTCCTTCCACCTCATCCCTCCATCGCCAACCCTCATCCCCTTCCCACCCCTCCACTGCTGGCTGTGGACCCCGTTATCAGGCCAGGGCTGACGTCAGGGGGCCCACTGGTGCTGGGGGGGGGGCCGGAGACGGAGGCTGATAGCACGGCAGAGGCTGCCTCCACACAGGCTGTGGGAACCACGGACCCAGCCCACCTCGACCCAGTGGCCCCGCACGTCCGCACACAGAAGCATGGAAATAACATGGAAATCAATTCATGAAATTGAGCGCGCACGTGCTCTTTGAGAATTCGGGGCATTCTGGAAAGCTTGAGAGAGTTCCTACAATCATGTACTTGGCAGGTACTTCTGAAGGCAAGACTTGAATATTCAAAATGGAGGAAATTTGACTATGTTTAGGCCAACGACATAATCAACAATTCAGATAGAGGCAACCTTTTTGAAATAATTGTGAAGATGATGTGAAACACATATTAGACCTTTGCACTGGGAATAAAATTACAAATTAACTGAATGAAAGAAAAACGCTCAGAAGCTGACCTCAGACTTTTTTTCTAGATCTGCGGCCCCGACACTGATCCACGTGTATCTCTCTCCATCGCGACTGACAAATCGTGCATGTCCAATCCACGTGGTTGTGTGCATGCATGTTCGTGTCTTATATATTACCCTTTTCAAAGACCCTCCGGTCAATTTGAGCCTCTCTAATATGAACTGAAGGATCTTGTCCACAACAGATATAATTGTAATTGTGCAGTTGATGGGCCTTTTCTTATCAAATGTCATTTACTGATGTCATACATATATTATCTCTTAATATCTTGGTCATTCAGTGTCGGTCAGGGCTGACTCTAATTTCACAAAAGCAATTGTGCCATTATGTTTTCAACCTCACTGTCAAGAAGCCGAGACCCCAAACCCCCCACCTCTGCTCGCTAAACCTGATAGTATGTGGAAAAGCAAGTTGTTCTTTTTAGGCTGAAGACGAAGCTGGGGTTATTTCTTCGTGACAATCGTCAGCCCATGTATCTCCATAAAAGACCGCAGCTGCAGTGCAGTTGACAGATTGTGATATCAGGGGTTGGTGTTAGTCCACGAAACATTAATTCACAAGACGAAGAAAAAAAATCAGGGGAATTAATTGCCAGAGACTAGGTTAAGGAGGCACTTAGCCCCACGTGGTGGAATGGCTATTGTCATGCCAGAACATGTGTGTGTGTGTGTGTGTGTGTGTGTGTTGGGGGGGGGTCAACAGGTGCAAGTTTGATCAGTGGGGAGTGAGTGAAGGGCTGCAGCAGGCAGTTTCACATCATTAGTCGCAGGTGCAGGACTCCCAAAACGTGCAAACACTCACACAATCCAATGCCACCTAGACATGATCAACTATCATCCTGCAACATCAGTGTATCCACCAACACCACCCAACTCAGCCTTTCTCATTTCTGTAATTCTGGTGGGGCTGATTTATAGTAAATGGGAGTAAAATGAACCATCAATCTGCCGTTTAAACACACACACACACACACACACACACACACACACACACACACACACACACACACATGTATTTCCACGTTTTCATGTGTGTCAGATGTTTTCGGAGATGGATCTGTCGGATGGGGAGTGGAGACACACTTATCAGTATGTTGTCCTGGATAGGGTGGAGAAGATTTGTAACGGTTGTGCTTGGTCAGTGTGTGTGTGTGTGTGTGTGTGTGTGTTGCTCGCTCTCTCTCTCTCTCTCTCTTAGTCTGACCTCCTCTTGGCCGAGCAAGTAGGAGGAAGAGAAGAGTGGCCTTGACAGAGCGAGAGGAAGGGTGAGATGTAAAATAAGAAGCAGCGAAATAAAGGGTATGTTGTTTCTGAGTTGCTTATCGTCCACCTCCCGCCGTCGTTTTCTCTCACTCTCTTTGTCAGACGCACACTCCCTAAGTTTCACCAGTGGCCATGGCGTGCTCGGGTGTAAATAACTGTATAACAAGCGGGAGTGAGGGAGTGAGGGTGAGTGGATGTGTGAGGGGAGAAATATGAAAGTTGCACTCAGGATGCACTCTGTATAATGTAACTATTGTAAAATGTTTTCATGCATGGGGAAAAGAAGAAAATCATGTACCCGCTACCCGGCGGATGCTCAGGCCTTTTTGATGTGACGACACCTGTAGTTATTGGTGGGAACAGCAAAAGCAGTTTAACTCCACAGGTCTCACAAATATGTGGGCAACAAAATAAACCATTCTTGTTTTAAAAAGGAAGTCTGGCAATAAATGTATCTTTTTCCATCCATGCATGATTCTGGTTAGTCGTTTGGTGCAGCCTGTCGCCTGCAGCTCTTCGTCCAACTGTGGCTGCTCCTTCTTGTTCCTTTTCTCCCTGCAATATTTCAGTGATCCACTGTCAAAAATGTCAAGCATTACCACCGTCTTGTTTTGTGGATGCGTTTTGATGAATCATATTTTTACCCGTAATCATCAAATCATCAATATGAGGTCTGCCATGCTGCCTGTCTCAGTGCCCTCCTCCCTGCCCTCGGGGTGACATGATAAGTGCAGGCCTCATTACTCTTTTTAATTGGTCCAGAACAGTTGTAGTTGGCCAGTCTGCGGTCTGGCCAAATGCCCGGCTAAAGTAAACCGACCCAATGGAAACACTGTACAGGCCGGCCAACAGATCAGAGTGCAACATCAAGCCGGACAAAGACAGCATTTGATTTTAGACTAAACCAAAGAGGGAATCCATCCCAAGCAGTTATAGTTTATAGTTTATCTCTGAGCTTAACAGTACAGTACCTTTGAGCTTTTAAAATTTTCCTCATGGACTTCTCTCTTTAAAGTTTTAAAATCACAACAGGAATCCAAGCTTGTTGGCCTTCTTTTATGTGCACAAAAGTACAGTGCAAAATTATTCAGAACACTATTCATCAGCCGTTAACACATTTTATATAGATATGCAAATAACTTTAACATTTGTAAATTTGCTTCTCTTGCTAATATTGTTATTGGGACACCTTCACTGTGCCGCTCTACGAATCTACTCTTTTACATCCTTTATTGTGTTTCTCCTACTGTGCATGTGTGTTTAGTGTTTGCCACAGCTTGCATGTGTGAATTAAATGGTGTGCATGTGTGTGTGTGTGTGTGTGTGTGTGTGCGCACACGCGCCGTGGCGTCTATAGCTTGTGGGGAATCCATCAAACCTTATCATTATAAGTAAACATGACAGAGTGGACAAAATGACTTGTGTGCCGCCAGACCTGCTATCTAACCACAAGCCATATCTGTGATGATGGACTGATGCGGCGCTGGCTTGGACTAACCAGAGTCTGAGTGTGAGAGTGGGAGTGTACGTCTGAGTGCACACACACACACACACACACACACACACACACACACAACACATGCACACACAAGAACACACGCATACATCAAAAGGCTTACACATGTAGACACTCGTAGGCATATTGAGCACACACTCACGTTACCTTAAACATGGTCCTAATAACTTTAGACTTTTAAAGGAATACTTTTGAATTATCGCACAGTCATAAAAAGGCAGGCACACTCATAATTCATATAGGAATTCATAGTTGTTATATTTTGGCCAATGTTTGCAGGGGCTCATAGTTTTTTTTTTAATTGAGAAGAGACTGGATTTCTTTCCAGAGCAGTGATTGTTTCTGTACAGGACAAGCCCTTTTTTAATAGCGGATCAGATTTTAGAGTGTAGGAAAAAATTATTAATGTTAGCTTATAGGTCATGATCTGTGTCATATTATGTTTCATATCATGTCACAAAATAGACTTCACGAACTGCAGTGTGTCCTGAAAGATTTTCAAAAGTCAGTTTGGGAAATGAACACATGTCTAGACCATTTGCTTTTTGGAGCTTTATCCACATTTGCACAAGGTGAGGTTTCTTAGCATTTGTGCATGCATGTGCATTGAGGTAAGCCTGCGTGTTCCCCCTACTTGTTACAACACCACTGATAAGCAGGGTAAACAACCATGCACTGTTTGCTCCCATACCGTGGTGGTCATGTGATCAAAAAAACACTGATGAGAGGCTGTATGTGTGTGATCGAAGGGGTGGCATTCTGCATCCTTCTTTCCTTCAGGTTTCCTTCACAGTCTGCTCCTTCCTCGAAGTGCGGGGCTCCCGCATTGGTCTGGAAGTTCAGCCTTTAAAAGCAAAAACCCCGACAGCGATAACCCTTCTCCTGCTGTTCAGTTCCTGGGTGAAAGGTCATGGCTGCAGAGCGTCGGCCAACTTGGCAGATCGACAGTGGGTGTAGTGGCACTCGTATAGAGCGCGTCTCCATCACTTTCATTCGTCTCTCTGTCTTCATTAACTGGCTGGCGCAAGTGGCCATTGTGTGTGTATGTGTGTGTGTGTGTGTGTGTGTGTGTGTGTGCGTGTAGTGGGTCATTAACCCCATGGTGGTCTCTCAGTCAGCATGGACGAGACCACCAGGGAAGTGCTGAGTGTCTCCATTGGGTTTGTGATGCATCATAACTACAGTTTGTTTTCCCCCCTGCTGACCAGGATTAGGCTTCACCATCTATATGTGAAATGCATTGAAAAGTGCATGAAATGAATTGTATTCTTTATTTAGGTCCTGATAGGAATACACAATGCAAGTCATCCTACAAACTAAACAACCACGATAACAATAAAAACAAAATCAAATCACTTAGAACCACTTAAACAAAGAAACGGCAGAATGCAACAAACATAAAATCTGAAAAATAGGCAAAATAAATTTCACACAGGTTATTAAAAGGTGGACACAATAGACTTGAAATGAAAACAAATTGTCAAAAAAATATTAATGAAAAGTTCAAAATAGCAATAACACCATCATATCTACTGCTTGTGATATGCATCAGTTTTTTGTTTCACTGGAAACGTTCCTACTTCATTCTGTGCCGTTCGTCGTGTCAACCTCTTCAATGCAAAGCTTACAAATGTGTCAGAGCTGTTAGTTGTTCATAAGTGAGACCCTCAGTCCTGATGTGGATTTATTTAAACAGTTGTTGTTATTAGCTATATAGATTTTTCATCCCAATTAGTTTAGTTGCAATCTGTTGTCTCTTCATAAACATACAGATAAAAACATTCTCTGATGGAAGACTTTTCTAAAATATTGCACTTTTTTTCAAAAATCTTTCCAGATTTGCTTCATTATAATGAATTATGACCCCCATATTTCCTATCAATTATCATTTGTGTGACATATCCTTTCTCTATGTTTAGGTTCTGCGGCTTCTTGCTACCACAGTGTACTTGAAGTTATCGGTGGTCGTAGTCTAAGCTGGAAGTGTGTGACGTCTGAGCAAAATGATTTTTAAAGTCTTCAAGGCCTGTGTTGGGTATAGAAGTGAGACAAAGCACTGACTTATTTGCACTCGCTTAGCAAAACAGGGCATTGAACAAAATTAAATAGCCACGCTTTGTTTTGATTTGACTTGCTGCTACTTCCACTCTGTAAATCGTCCATTTCAATATTAGAAACGCGATGATAAAAAAAGAAACAAAAGACCATATGGCATATGTGGGCATTCTTAAAGGCAAAGAGACACATAGCCCTGGAAATGTATGTAGCCCTGTATGTTTGTGTGCTCTGAAAGGACAGTACTGTAAAAATTCCAATATCAGAGGCTGATATACTGTACAGATCATTTTATGACAGGAAAACTAGGAATAGTACATGTTTGATTGACTTTTATTACTTTAATATTATTACGGCTCTGCCTGAGCTTCACATCTTGAAAACATTACTGAGCAAAGAGTCAAAAGTCTTCTAGGGCTCATCTGTTTTTTAAAATGTTTTTATTTATTTATTTATTTTGAGTCGTAAAAATGTAGTAAAATTGTGCTACTCTATCTGTGCACTAACATTTTAGAAATAAAAGAATTGGAATGAAGTGAGAGCCACAGACTGGAGGAAAGGGGGAGCAAGTTAAGTTAATCAAAGAGAGCAGAGGAAAAAAGAGAGAAGGTGACATTTGGAGTGGCCCTATTTCTGAGTCGCATGGAGGTTTCATGAATCTTGAAAGGGGACGATGATACACAGAGCCTAAGGGGCCTTGCCAATACAAATCTGGCTCCCAACCAAACAGCCCCCCCCCACCCACCCACAATCCTGAGTTTCAAGCTGGGCAGAGAAGAGGGGGGGGGGGGGATGACGAGAGCCTGAACAGGCCGGAGGAGGGACACACCGGCGCCATGGCGATCCCTGAGACAACTTATCTCCTCTCTCACAATGATAGCGCCTGTCAAAATAACTGCCAAGATACATAGCCAGCCAGGAACTGGTTAACTCCGGGATTGTCCAATCAGAGGGCCCCCCTGCTCGGATCTCCGTCTTTCCCCACCTTCTTTGGGACCCAAGTTCCACAGACACACTAATCTATCTTTTGTCTCATTGCACTCTTTCCTCAAACAGGTTCAACTATAATATAGGCCTAAACTTTGCTCGGCACAAAACAGCTACTACAGTACATTTAGAATAAAATTCAAGGTTAAAGTCTTTTCTTCACCCATCTTTTCTCGTGTGAAATGCTGCAATCTAAAGATTTGAATATTTTTTGTTCTTTTCTTTAACTTAAAACGACACGTAAATAAAATCCTTTAAGTTACATCTTACTGAAGATGTTGTTTAATTTGTTTAAAGTATATTTTATTAATGGACTGTTTTATATACCTAATAGTGTGTGCCCTCTTTCACCGGTTGACCTCTGGTTCTTGTGGTATTTGTAGTGAAACATCGCCCCCTAGCGGTAGATAATGATTGATAGCTCGGCAGAGGGTCAGGAGGTGGCATGAAGCAAAGTGTTTACAGCTTTGATGGAAAATATTTAAATATATGTTTGAAAAGAAAAAAAAATCTAATAAAACTGAAAATATAATCAGTCTAATTATGTCAAGTAGATATTGCTGAAGGCGCCAAAGAGGATTGAGAACTCCTGCAATTTTATAGTCAGTGACCATGCCCCTCAACTCTTCACTCAATCAATAAGCAGAAGATACAAAAGTACAATTTTTCGAGCAATAATTATTGAAAACAATTGCTTTGAATGTGCGTCAAGGAATTAATCCTTGAATTCGGCTGATGTCAACAACTGTTGTCTTTACTATTTCTGAATGAGACGCATGTTAGGTGGCTTGTGTGATAACTACCGAAACTAAAAACGGTCGTCAAAAAGATGCATTTAAAACAATATTATCGTACTACTGCAATTGCACATAATTTAGCTCCAGTGACGAAATGTAATGTTATTATTCGCTGGAAACAGCGTTCATCCCTTGGTGTCAGCCCGCGGGGTAATAACGTTTAACCCAAAAACTGTCCAAGTAATTTCGATGTTTTCAGACAGGATTGTAGAAGAATTTTATTCGGAGGCGCTCGAAAAGTAAGTTCCCTGACCGGGAATCGAACCCGGGCCGCGGCGGTGAGAGCGCCGAATCCTAACCACTAGACCACCAGGGAAACATACCTCTCTTGATGATTCAATGCATTTTCAATTTCCATCACATCATGTCACGCTAGGCGGTCATTGTACAGTGTTCGCCGACCAACATTCAAATCCCAGCCGACCTCAGATAACCCGAGCTACTGTTAGCTCGCTAACAGCTAAAGACAAGCAGGTGGTGAGCTGCTGCGTGTTTTAGCACAGCCACCAGAGGGCGCAGTCGAGGCGGGTTTCATTTGGTTACCCCAAGGATGCACGCGAGGTATGTGGGCAGCGGCTTTTTTTATGGACAATTTGGCGTCTTAGGGCATCGTCGCGCTCCGGAATTTCGCCTCAGCGTTTTGTCCAGTTCAAACGTAGAGGAGTGATTTGTTTTAGGAGGCCGGGTTAGCGGACTGGGCCGAGTGTGAAACCCCTCACCAGCTCCCCCAGGTTGCTATTGTCTTGAAAACAAAGTGGCTAGCAGCAGCTAGCATCGTTAGCATCAGCTGTGTTGTCAGCTGGGGGGGGGGGGAGACTGGACCTTGTCCGCCGTTCCTTGTTTTGTTTGCACGGACCTGGTGGTGGTGGCGCGGACGTATTTGTCATCAGCGCAGCTGGATGTTTGTCGGGTTTTTTAAGGGGGGGGGACTGCTCGGACTGCTGCACCGTCAGTAGAGACGGAAATCTGCTCGGTGATCCCGGTTCATAGAGGAACCCCCTCTGAGCACGCTGCTGCTACAATCTGACGAGTAGCTCGCTAGGTGGACTAAACGTGGCTTCACATTTCGGTCTCTTCCACTGTGGTAAGCCACTCGTCTGTTATGTAACCCGTCACACGCGGGTTTAACTGTTGTTTGGCCATTTTTGCGATCGTCGGGGTGTGTGACCTGCAATGCAATCGATTCATCCCGTGTCTGTGTAGCCACGGGGCGTGTTTACATCTACCGGATTCCCCAAATGTGCGATGCGACCCACTGTCCCGGCTCGAGCATCATTACGTGATCAAACACATGCTCATTGTGGCAGCGTTAACAAGCCGCAGATGTGTCCTTTTCCCGTGCAGCAGGGAGCGCGATGCACTTCCCTTCCTGTCGGTCAGCAACAGTGGGCCCGGCAGGACTATTGCAGGATGCTCTCGTCGCCCTCCACTCGGGCCGATGAGGCGTCGCCATCAGCTGTCGAGGGCTTTTGCAGCCAAATGAGCAGTTGTTGAGTGAGGAAGCACCTGGTGAGCCCGCTAATCCCCCCGCGTCTTCTCTCCTCCCGCAGGACCCGGAACAAGGGCGAGAGCACCGTGTGAGAGTGGTGGTTTTCCCTCAGTTGTGTCTTCCAGGCTTGGACACTGAGTGGGTGGGTCAGTGTGTGTGTGTGTGGTAGAAGTTTGTATGGATGGGGCTTGACTGCATGCACATTTAGGACCCCGGCCTGATGGAGAAGAGAGACAGAAAGCCGGGATACTTTGCCAGGTAAGGGATTGTGTGCACGTAATGGATTTAATTTGAATTTCAATACTGAATCGCTTTTGATTCATGTATTTTTCAGTCCGCATAAACTGATTTGTCGTCCCCAACGTTTAGCTCTCATTTGTTCATACTTCCTAATTGTTTGTGCTCGTGATCAGTTGAGTCCAGAGACCATGTGAAGTTTGACCAAGTCGATTTCATTTATCAAGCTCCTGGTCACAAATAAAATGTTTGCCCCAGAATAATTTACAATCTCATGCGGCTTCTCCTGTTCTCAGGACGTCAGGTCAGAGGAGGAGTAAATTCCTCACAAAAATCGGCATGATATCAGAATCTAGATGAAAAAATAGCTCCAGTTACCAGGTGTCCAATTACAATGACGTCCAATGAAATGCAAGAAGCAACTTATCAATTGTGTAAGGAAAATAGGCGATTTACCCAAAGTAACATAATAATATTATTATATCCTGTTGGAGATATTGTTATGGTTAAGGTTATGTTTTGGTGTATTAGGTCCAACATCTTTCTATGATTGACCTTTTTCTTTGTGCCTTGACATTCTGTTGTCAAGGTGCATTAACTTACTACTAACTAAACCCGCCTTTTGAATCATGGATGTTAAACCACCTGTCTAGGAGCTGCGTCCAGCTCATACGGCCTCAAATCATCTTTGCGTCGTGCGTCAAGAGTTCTTGCATTAATTTACCCCACTGGGAGGATGACCTTAAAATCGTACTGTTGGCAGCTTGGTTGAAACACGACAGCAGGGAAATGTGCGTCGACTGGAAAGAGGCTCGTCACGGCTACGGTGCATCGAGGGAGGAAATCGGCAGGTTATGAACAGGGAGCAGCACAGTCTCTCTCTGACGTCTGCACGGATGAGACGAATGAACAACCGCTGGCAGGTGTTTGTTTTAGGGTGAATATGAAAAGGGAAAAAAAACTGTATTAAGAGGTGGTCTTCAATGTTTCATGGTTTGAATGTGCCTTTAAAAAAGCATTAACACAGACTTTAAAATGCTATGCTGGATTTATCCCATCCATACCTGACATGTTCGCTTCATTTATGCCTTCAAATTTGCAATTGTTTTTATTTGTTTAACATTAGATGTATAACAGTGAAATGCTTTGATGTTATGGATAAGCAGTATGAGAGTCTGCTGCAGTAGCAACGATGTTGACTGCGGACTTGATGGATGTTGTGAGTTGAAGTAGCCTAATGGGCTTTATTCCTTCTTGTGATGTCTCAGGTTACTTGTTCAGGCTTCCCTGACAGGCTGCCACAAACCCGTTGGAGACGTCATGGAGGGAAGTGACTTAGTAATGGCATCACAGTAATCAGGCCGGCAGTGTAATGGGTTTTAATAGGATTCAGCCTTTTTTGCTTTAGGGATGTTGTTTTCCACAAAGGCAAATGGGCAAATCTGTGGGAGTAAGCAACACAACAGTGGAAAAGTGCAAATTTAAACACATCAAATACACGACGACCTCTACTACTGTAAGGATTGTGTGTGTGTGTGTGTGTGTGTGCCTTATGGACAGAGAGGACATGTCAGGAAGGAAAATAAGCCTTGCAGGAGCCAAGTTACATTACCACATGTTTGGTTTAAATAAGTGCAGTTCATATCTTGTGTAGTACTTGATGTCGGTTTAAGAACAATGTTTGTTGAAGGCAACAATATTTGAGTTTCTGTTTTGAAAGTTAAGCATGTTACTGTTGCAGAAAAAGCTCTCTGCGTGGCTTTAAAGTTTGTTAGTTTCTTTGCTTCCTGACCAATAGAGCAAAGGTCATTTTGAGGCACGCATAAACAGTAAAAGTCAATAAAAACCCACGAGCCCACATCATGTTCTATCATTTAAAAGACTGAAAGTCAGAAAATGTCATTAGAATTTTTGGACGGATAACATTTGACCAAAACGGTCTACATCCTGAAGACGAAGATACAAAAAGGTGACCTATACAGTATACAGTAGGATTATGAACTGGAAATTGTAAAGAACATGACACTCCGCTGTAAATGTGTTTAAAGCAGGCTGTACACACACAAACTTAGTGAAGGATACTAGTGACTGAGGCTTTTTTCAAGAAACTTCACAATTATGTTAATCAGGTAGTGAAGTGGTGCCTTTTGATATTTTGAGTTTGACAGGGGGAATATTGCATTATTTGTAGTTTCAGTTCAGTATTTGTGCTCTCTCTGTCATTCAGCTGGGAAAGATTTGGGAAGGACAACAAAGGTTAAATGTTGAGACGAGAGAGAGAGAGTGATCGGCAGACTGTGAGAAATCCCCCACAGTGAAACAAACGGTGCTCTTGGGGCGTCTGCAGATTCTTGACCTCACTGCCAGACGTGCGCTGCGTCGGTTAAAGTGGGAGAGTGACCCGAGGCTGCGGGGCGAGGCCTGAGCTCTGTCTGTCTGCAGCCTTTATCGACCCACTCCTGCCCTGTTCCATTAAGGCACTTGAACACTTCAGACACTTCTCTCTTCACTTTTCCTTTATTCTTCCGTTGTCCAGAGACACGCCGAGCAAAACGCACTCGCAGCATTTGATAAATCAATTCAAGTCTAATCTTTTCTTAGCGCGCTCACATCGACGATTGAGTTTCCAGAGAGGGTGCATTATTCTTAAGTGCACCACTAACATGTGGTTCCACTGCTCTGCACTGCAGTGTTCCCCCTTGATGAACCTCAACAGGGTCTAAGACGTCATTACATCATTCCCTTACCTAACAATGATTAAACGGGGGAGAGGACAGCCTGAGAGGAAAATACAGCTGATGCAGCAAAGTAGAAGTAAAGAGAGAAAAAGCACAATGTTATAACTTTGAACACAGTAACGCTGATTGGACGGAAGATCTGACTTCACAACGTCAGTTCCACTCTTCATCACGTTGGACAGTAAACAGGCACATAGAGCCCGCTGACTGCCGATCACGATGGATTGAAAAATAAATGTCAAATGGAAACAACATTGTTACAAAAGAAAATTTGACAAAAAACAGACATTTTTTTTTCTGTCGATTAGATCTGTCGATCACAATCGACAGATCTAAATGTTTTTTTTATTTGAGCTAAATGCTTCATTGCATCCTATCGTTGACCAGTTCTTATTTCACTATGAAATCAACATCTGCTGCAGCATTAACATGGTTTAAGTTTATACTGTAAATGTGCACAGATTCATTGATCCCACCCTCGAAAGAGTTCTCCCTGCACGAGCTACAACAAATATGATCAAATGTCCATCTACAGTGTTGTATTTCTTTTTTTATCCTACAAATGACGATACAAATCCTTCTCCTCCATCCTCGGTCCCGTCAGGCTGAAGAGGCGGCGACAGCCCAAGCAGAGCCAGTCGGACAAGAATGTGAACGAGCAGAGCCCGGCGATCATCTCCTGTCCAGACGTCCCAACCGACGCTGACCCCAACAAGAAGACAGACCCACAGCGGACGACGACGACGAAACCGCCCACAGGCTCGGGTAAGACCTGCATCTAAAAACTCGCCACAAATATTTACATCCAAAGCTTTTGCAGCTTTCTTTCTCATAGTAAAAAAAAAAAAGCACAATACTCTTATGACGGGGATTCAATGATCATGGGGTAAAGCCCAATGAGAATTGCAATGAAGTCAGACATATTGTAGTCATAGTATGATGGCAATCCTAACAATTTTTCCCATTTTTAGACGAGCAGTGTGTCAGTTAACAGTAGTGAGTGGCATTAGTTTCACTGTCTATATTGCTGAAATGATTTTCCTGTGACTGATAATCAGCAGAAGAGTCGGCTGTGATGGGGAAACAATCTCAGCAGTTTTAAACAGGAAGTTACATAACCTTCATCCTCTGCTGTCTTACAGTTTAATGGTGACATTTTAGCCCCTCTGTTGTTTGAACTATTGAGACAAATACTATAACTCCCTTAATATCTCCGTATGAATTATAGAAAACCCAAGTTATATAAGTTAAGATCTAATTCTTACAGGTGGAAAAAAAAAGTGTAAACTAAATACTGTAGTGTCATTAGGATATTGCACTATGTGTCTACATGCCGGGCAGAGTGGCTGCTGTCCTGAGACCAACATTTTGTATACGGTCAGGGTTGCCCTCTGTTGTATCCTGCTGTATTCTCACATGGCCTCACTCAGACATGAGGGGCAAAGTTCCATAAAGAGCTAAATTTGCAGATATTTGCGTTCTCACATACAGCCCCCTCCGGAAAATTATCCGGACTTCAGTGCATGTCTGAAAGCAGCTTCGCAAGTTATATGTACTCTGAGAGCAAAAAGAAAGTCACACTGTGCAAAAAACTTGAAAAACTGACTTGTGGTCTTGTCTTTGACGATCAGTACAGCAGGGAGTGGAGTAGGAGTCTGGTGCTGAGTCATGGCAGGGAGTGCTGTGCTAATGGCTGCTGTGTTCTTGGCTAGAAGAAAATGCTGACTGTGGACCTTGTTCACTACAAGTGTGTGTGTGTGTGTGAGAGAGATAATGATATGAGACAAATGAGTATTTATAAAGTCTTCCGTTACAGAATTTCCTTTCACTGGCCTCATTGGATTCTTTTTTAATTTGTGTTGTTTATTGTAGAAAGTTATAATGAAATCACTGGATTATTAAATATACACAGTACATGTTGGCAACTTGGATGAGATGGACAGAATAAATGCATATATTCATATCGTCCTCCATCTGCAGACGTCCTTTTCTTTAATTCTGTCTCTCTCTCAGACGATGGCTGTAAGAGCAGCAATCAGACCAAGAGGGAGAAGAGGCGACCACCAGGCACAGTGGAGTTCATTGTGAGTATCGTTACACTGGTAACACATTTTATATGTAAACGTGTTTCTGACTGACTGACAGAAATGTTATCGACTGCATCGTGTAGTATTTTCCCATAAGGAAGTTGATCTCTTATTTCAGGTGGGACCTCATGATTCGCTCAACAGCATCGCCCTCAAGTTCAACGTCACCCCAAACAAACTGGTCCAGCTGAACAAGCTGTTTTCCCTCAGCGTCTACCCCGGACAGGTGAGGAAAAACGACTGACGCTGCCACATCATGCCGCTTCAGTCATCCGCGGCGTCTTATCTGACCGGCTGATGGTCTGTTGTTTTCGTTCCTCACAACAGAAGCTGTTTGTCCCCGATGTGAGCCAGTCAGACGCAGACTCAAAGCCTCCGAGTTCCTCCAGTCCCAAACTCTCACACGGCCTGTCTGAGAAACCGTCACGTGTAAGCGGAAGAACAGTTTGGTTTTGTTGTTTTTGTTGTTTTGCTAGTGGCCCTGGCAGGAAAAGTTCCGGAAAATGTCCAAAGCAACATTTGCGTTCTCACATACGGGGCTGTATGTGAGAGGAGGGGCTGTATGTGCCCCTCCAGATAAGTTCCGGAAAATGTCTGGACTTCAGTGCATGTGTGAAAGTATCTTAATTAAATCTGCCAACATTTAGCCGTCAAGTGAAAAAGTAACTCCTATAACTTAATTTGAAGGAAGTCGGTAAGAAATGACTGGCTCTGGTGGTCTAAAACTCTCTGAATCTGAATTAATAAAAAACTTTAAAAAAAAAAATGAAACAAAAACTGCCGGTCGTTACACACTTAAAAAGAGCTATACCAACAACAACGAAAAAAAAGTAATGTTTCAGATCGCTGTGTATTTTTTGGTGTGTCCATCAGGATGGCATTTCAAACAGCAGGTCAGCAAAGTCCATCCGGCGTGAGTTCTCCCCAAACTCGGAGGACGAGAGCCCGTCAACGGTGAAATTCATCAAGATGAGCTGCAAATACTTCACCGACGGCATGGTGAGATGTCACGGAAACACAGTGACGTCGGCTGATAATGAAATTCACGCTGTAACAATCCACACAAACGCACTATGTATGTGATGATGTCAAGTAATTCATAACTAGAAAATTGACCCTAATTCAAATTGTACTCAGCAGGTACCACTCTTTTATGTGCGTTGTTTTTTGTTTTTTTTAATATGAAGAATCTCTCCACATGTCAATGTGAATATTGCAGGGAGTGGTGGGCGGCGTGCTGATTGTGACGCCCAACAACATCATGTTCGACCCGCACAAGTCGGACCCGCTGGTGATCGAGCACGGCTGCGAGGAGTATGGCCTCATCTGCCCCATGGAGGAGGTCGTCTCTGTCGCGCTGTACAACGACGTGTCGCGCATGAAGCTCAAAGACGCCCCGCCATCGTAAGAGCTCCTGACCGCCTCCCCTCCTCTTTTCTCTCCGTTCTTCTGATTCCTCCTCTTCCGCCCTTCAGTTTCTATATTCTTTGTTCTGTCAACTGTTTGTACCTAACCGTTTGGTTTTCTTGAACTTTTTACATTTGCCTCGTTACAACATCTCTTAGTTCCCTCTCAGATTCCAGTTGTTTATAGTTTTTAGTCCTCCATTTTTAATTTAATCCTTTTCACATTGTTCTTTTGAGTTGTTTATCATTTTTGGATCATTGTTAATTTCTGTTGGGCCTGTCCCTTTTTGTTTGTTCTTTTGTTTTTTCTCTCTTCATTTCCATCCCCGTTTGCCGTGCGTGTGGCGCCCCGGTGACCCCATAGAGACCGACCCGAGGATCTGTGTCCTGTGTACAGGCCAGGTGAGTGGGAGCAGCTGCCATCGGAGCGGGACCTGAACCCTTTCAGCCGCTACGAAGCTCTGGATTCAAAGCGACCCATCGTCTTGGATGACATTGAATCAACTGGTAAGATCTTATCATCCAGCGCTGATGATTGTGATTATCTTCTCTAGGTTTGTCGAGATAATGAATGAAAATGTTTTGTGTGGATTTTCAAATCCAACCCTGTGACCAATCATTTAGTTTCATTCCTATCACTGACTCCTCTTCAAGGTTTAAAGGGTTTTTTTACAGGTCGAATGACTAAATCTCTTATAATATGATATTTCTAGGACGAGAAAAAAAGTAATTTACCACCATTTCCTCCTCCACAAAAGAGGCAACGTGCTCCCAGTCTGTGGTTCTTTCTTCTGAATTGACAGTTTCTTGCACAATCTTTTCAAAGTCCTGATACTTCTGATAATATTGTGCTTATAATCCAAAAGTATTTTTTCATTTGTGAAACCTTTATTAAATTAAAACTTAACAAGATGCTCCACATTTTTCATTTTTGTTGATCTACTGATATTCCCCATCTAATATGTAGCCTAAAATTTCTTCATAAAATTACAACTTTATATCCTTGAATTATGTCATTATTCTCATAATATTTGGATTTTTCCTGTAAAATAACAGCTTTATCTCCCCAAATTACAACTTTATTGTTTGAATATTATGACTTTTTCTCATAAGTTACAACTTTGTTATCCTTACATTATGACATTATGATTTTATTCTCCAAATATTTTGACTCTTTCCTTTAAAATTACAACTTTATTTCCTAAAATTGCAACTTTATTCTTGTAACCTTTTTCTTCTTTCCACCTGAAATTATGACTCTACTCACAAGATTAGTTTTGTCCCATTTTAAGTGGCCCTGATATTCTACATATCAAACAATAAACCCTAGATGTGGCCCGAGAATAGGATGTGTTGGGTTTAAACTAAGCTAGATTTATCTTGTCCAAACCAGTGAGCACAGAGGGAGATCAGACCGACAAATCTCCGTCAGACGAAGGATTCACAGAGTTGGAGCCTACTGTCAACGTGAGCACTGAAGAAACAGAGGGATCGTCCTCTAGAACACCCAGCAGGGACCGACAGACTGTCCCAGTCGCCAAGTCGACGCTCGATCAAACTAAAGGGAAGCTTAATGACGATGAGGAAGATGAGGGTGTAGCTCAGAACAGCTCCCTCGAGGACGGAGAGTCGATGCAATCCTCCTCACAGACTGAAAAACCGGGCAACTCGCACGACAAACCTACAAGCCGAGAGGTAACCAAAGATATCGAACCCAAAGGGACAGAGGAGCTGCTGAACGGTGCAGACGATAAAACACTCAGTCTGCCGGAGGCTGTAGAGGTTCTTTGTAGCTCTAGTCTGAAGTGCCAAAGCCCAGAGCTACCGGCAGAGGGGGACGAGCTCAGCGAGGAGGAGAGACGGAAGAAAAGCTATGAAGCAGAGGTGAAGTCGTGGCTGATGGAGAGGATGCAGGCTCCAATAGAAGGTAGAAATTATAAACCAGATATTAAATCCACGAGTAGATTGTCACAGTTATCGTAGTTCCTACCTCAGTGTTGATGTCTCAAAGCCTTCATGTGCAGAATTTGAACTTTTCGAGCCTTAAACTAACACTTTTTTTTTTTCTTTCATTCTATGTAGACATGCTTTTTTCATCAGAGGAGAGGAGTAAAAACCCTCCGATGTTCCTCTGTTTCAAAGTGGGAAAGCCCATGAGGAAGTCCTTTGCTACTGGGATGACCTCCAGTCCTGCCCACACCTTCGGGAGCCGTGGGAAGCAGCCAGAGTACTGGTTCGCCGTGCCACAAGAAAGGTGACGTGACGAGCCAATTCATGCACGACATAGTCAAGCACATTGTCGTTGCTTTTGACTCCTGCAGAAATGAACCTGACGCACTGTACGTGTGGATGTTGCAGGGTGGACCACCTGTATGCATTTTTTGTGCAGTGGTCTCCGGATGTGTACGGGAAGGAGGCTCGAGAGCAGGGCTTCGTCGTGGTGGAGAAAGACGAGCTGGACATGATCGATAACTTCTTCAGTGACCCTGCATCCTGCAGCTGGGAGGTGAAACAGTTTGAGCCAAGTGAAATTAGCCTTCAGTTTTTATTGATGTCTTTTGATTTGATTTGCATTAAAAATTAAAGTCTGCGTGTCTCTGATTCTTCTCGATTACTGACTTTGCTCCTAGATCATCACCGTTGATGAGGCGAAGCGCAGGCAGAGCTTTGGCAGCTATGACGGAGACCTGTCTGTGGACACACTGCCCATACTCAGTGATACCAGTGACCTGCTGCAGGACACACACATTGAGAAGGTAGTTAAACAAAATTGCCAATTTACTGATTAGGAATTTGAGCAGTTCATATGCAACATACTGATCCGTACGCCTCATAATCTGGTGGTCATTTTTTGCTGTCCAGCTTGCCTGTCGCCTGCCAGCCCGTGTGCAGGGCTACCCCTGGGGCCTGGCCTACAGCACCGTGAAACACGGGACCAGCCTCAAAACTCTGTACAGAAACCTGGCAACGGTGGACAGTCCTGTGCTGCTGGTCATCAAAGACATTGACAATCAGGTAGATATCGTCCACATTGATTTACTGTATGTGAATAACCTGGAGCTTACCGGCAGTTGGTGTTGAAGGTCAAATGCAAAGGCCATTCATCGCCGTCAGACATTTATGGCGTCGATCGGTGATGACATCCCTTTTCTTCGTCTAGTGATAAAACAGTGCATAGGGGTAAAATAATATCTAGTGTTGTGTTGTGTCCAGTGAAAATGTGTAATTTTGGCTAAAATATATACAAAAAGTTTTTTGTGTAGGTTGTGCATGGTTAATATTAATGCAGTAAATGTTTTTGTGTTGAGCAACTAACCCCAGTAGTTTGTACCATTGTATAGCTGCTGTGTTGCTTTTGATTACAAGGGGCTTCAATTGAATTTGCAATAGATAATAATTAGCAGAATCATCCTTGCTCTCACTCAATCCTCCCAGAGCAACACTTTTTAGATTTGGACAATCAAACCATAAACCATTTCTGACTTTGGCAACTGGTGGAATTATAAAATATAGACTTAAGAAAAACCTTTGTGGTCATGATCATTTTAAAAGAGAACCTTTTATTCAATGGGATTTTAAATTTGTAGTTGAAAAAGGAAAGATTTTTTCTTCTCACAGATGTTCGGGGCGTTTTCGACTCACCCCTTCAGAGTTAGCGAACACTGCTACGGCACAGGAGAGACGTTCCTCTACAGCTTCTGTCCTGAAATCAAGGTGTGTGCCAAGTCGGTTTGAGAACTAATTTCAAGATGTTTAGCGTTACTCCTCGAACAAAGCAAATTCAGAAACCGTTTGCTGTTTGTTTTCAGGTGTACCGCTGGACGGGGGAGAATTCTTACTTTGTGAAAGGCAATACAGATTCTCTGCAGATGGGAGGAGGAGGGTAAGGTCTACCAGCTCAGTAGGAAATAACTGTTGCTCATTTAATGTAGTTTTTGGGGGATTTGGGAAAAAAAGTTATTTTACTAATCTACACTCTTCAGCTGCTTTCAGACATGCACTGAAGTCCAGACATATTTTTCGGGAGGGGCTTTATGTGAGACCGCAAATGTTGCTCTGGACATTTTCCAGAACTCTTCCTGTCTGGAAAATGCCTGAGTGAGCCCTTGTGAAGTACAGCAGGAAAATCTCTGGAAGATTCACAGCGAGCGAGTCGGCGCTCTACCCAGGCGCCACCCATCGCCTGAATGTTCTTGAAATGTTCCTGCTGTTGTGAAGGCATTTGACTCGGACAATCTCCTGCCGGACCCAATTTTACGGACATTTTGTGTCTGAAAACTCCTTTGGACAGCAAACGGGGTTTGTCTCCAAATAATTTTAGAACCTTTTCTCAATATTTTTCCCCGTGTGTCCGTGTTTCCTCTCCTCTGCAGGGGTCAGCTGGGCCTGTGGCTGGATGCTGAGCTGTACCGAGGCGCCTCCACCAAATGCGCCACCTTCAACAACCAGCCGCTCGCAGCCCGGCAGGACTTCATCATCCACAGTCTGGAGGTCTGGTCGTTCGAGTAGCCTCACTTGCTCTGTTCCACTAACGACAACATTCACGCTCTGCTCTGCTCCGCTCCACGACCTCAAACCTCCAGACACCCACCAAGTCAATCATGTGCCACTTGGAGGCGAACCTAGCTACCCCACAGTTACACTAAATATTCTGCGAGAGAGGACAAGAAGCTGCCTGTGGAGTTCTCATGTTGACTGAAAAGCTGTTCAGAAACGTTAAAGTCGTGCGACGCCTGTTTTGACACGGGTTTGACCTGCACGGTATGTCAGCCATTTTATGTCGAATTCATCCTCCCCTCAAAGGTGGAAGTGTGTGAAAAAATGCCGTGGTCTCACTCCATCGGCTGCCTTAGACATGCGACCACGGCCCCAGCTTTCCCAGCATGCCGACTGCCTTTACCAACCTGAGCTTATGAGGAGGGAGGGAAGAAAAGAAGGCTGCTGGTGAGGATAAAAAGAGCTGATTTGTAGTGTGTGTGAAAGAATAAAATATTCCATATTACTGTAGTATAATGCAGAAATACTGGTTGACACGTTTTAATGTTTGGGAATGTACAGGATTAAGTACTGAAGACGGAATAGTCTGTCCTTTAATTTTTTTATTTTTTTTTTAAACAACAAAATGAACTTGAAACTTGAAGAAAAATGGAAAATGCCAGGAAGGATTTTAGATCCTCCACGATAAAGTTAACTTTTAATACGCGAAATGCAGCAATTGTTTACAAAGGAAGTGTTCAGTTTTAGCTGAACCGAACGAGCATTGCATTTTCTCATTTCATTATACAAAGTTTTTGTTCCCCAGTAAAATTCCAAAAGCAGCGATAAAGCCAGGACCGTTTGTGATGACCAAATATGTTCTAAGTTTATTTCGTGTTTGTCAGTTAGTCATATTTTATAAAAGATTTTAGATTTTATTTTTACATTCTGTCTTTATGAATGTTTTTTTTAATGGTTCTTCTTTTTAAAAAAATGTATTCTTTAAACATTTCTGTTTCTGATTGGACCCAACAAGCACTAGAAACGCCTCTTTGTCAGCATTGAATTCATGTCTCATGCTGATCTTTTTTTTTTTGTTTTCCATTTGTGGTCATTGTTGAGAGTTGCTGCCAGTAGAGTTTTAATATGATGTGACTTTGCACTACAGGATTCATTAATTGAAATGTAATCATTCATTTCTCCAATGTAAAATTTGTTATTGAATGTTGTTTAATCATCACTATGGGAGGGATGCTGCCTCACCACAGGTCAGCCTCTGCTTTACACAGAATTGGGTGGAAAAGGGATCATCTGTTTTTGCACTCTAATATGCCACTAACTAAAAATTCATATCTACTAACACGGAAAAAGAAATGTATCCTATGTAGCTGAGACGGGCTTGTAGTGCATGAATATGGAATACTGAAGATGTCTGACACCATCGTTACAATAGTCTACCGGCCGTACTATTCACTAACGCCAACTATCTCATCATGTGAAAATGAGCTCTATTGCCTGTAGCCTGTTCAGTGTTGTTACTGTGAATGCTCTCAAGTATTATTTCTTATGAATCCAAAACTGCTGTGTACTGTGACATCACTAAGGATGTATTTATTGTGTTGTTATGGCACCCACATTTAAACTTAAATAAATGTTATATAAACACACACGATAAGGGATTTTGTTGCTGTTTTTTTTACAACTTTTATTTCCTGTGTAGTTTTAGACTTCTGTGACAGTTATGATCCTAAACAAGTGTGTTGTGTATTAATTAAAAGTTAACTAAGACACTTTTTTAATTATGAAATTTATTTTACGTGTCAATTTAAACGCCAAATAAACTGAACTTCACTTCCATTATCAACAACAACAAAAAAAGCCCCGGATAGGCCATCGTCGTAAACATAGACGATCTTTGACAAAGTGTTTACCGGCAGCGGGATGACGTCATGAGGTGAGGGACTGAGATCGGCAATATGGCGGAAGGAAAGTCAGACCCGTTTGCTGACACTTGTACGTTTTGTTCGATCGCCAACAACCAAGACGAAGAGACGGAAGTTATTTTAAAGGTAATGTCATTTTTAAAAATAAAAGCTACAGTTCCGTTTCAAGTAAGTCACATGAAGTTGTTCTTTTAGTTACTTCTGTATGATTCCCAGCAGGAAGTGATCAAATGACAGATTAAAGTGTGTGTGTGTGTGTGTGTGTGTGTGTGTGTGTGTGTGTGTGTGTGTGTGTGTGTGTGTGTGTGTGTGTGTGTGTGTGTGTGTGTGTGTGTGTGTGTGTGTGTGTGTGTCCCACAGGACAAGGAGATGGTGTGTTTCAGGGACATTGATCCTGCTGCTCCTCACCACTACCTGGTTATTCCCAGGCGGCACATAGTCAGCTGCTTATCACTGGACAGAGGACACAGACGGCTCAGTCAGTTTCTATTGGTTTTCGTCCTTGTTTGTTTGCGGAATTACGCAAAAACGTCAAAACCGATTTCCACCAAACTCGGTTTAGGGATAAAAGGGCCTGGACACAGCCCGATAAATTTGGTACAGTTGCAGGAGTTTTTTCTTTTCCAAGTGTCTTCAACTATATTTTATGATAAATCAATAATTTATGTTATCAGACTACTTCCTCTATTCTCTTATATTCCTGCTATAAAAGCTATACAATGGTGTGAAAGATTGTTAAGACGTGGCAGAGGTATGCGCCTTTCTAGTTACTACATTGTAGTCACTACTTCCTAGTAACTACTTCAAATAATAACTTTTTCTTGCACTGCCATAATATTGTTGCTGCTGATTATACTACAGACTTTGCTACAATACACTGCTGCTGTTAATACTCGTGCCATTATGTTTATTCGGACACTACTACTGCTGCTACTACAACAGTGCCTCTGCTCACATTTGCTTGTCTTTGCAGCACCTTAATCTGCCTGTTGTGTACAGATTCTTTTTTATCTAATCCAAGTTTTACAAAGAAATAGTGAGTTGTGTCTCCCAACAGTTGAGAGGATGGCTGAAATGGGGAGAGCTGTACTACGCGAACAAGGGATCATTGATATGAAGGACGTAAGGTGGGTGCGGACAGGTACTGTGTGCGTTTCGGCCTTGTCAAGATTGCTGAGGTTTTTCATTCCTCCTCTGGAATCTCAGAAACTGCACTTTGACTTGTGTGCTGATGATAGCGCCGATGTGTTTGCCTCCACAGGCTGGGGTTCCACCAACCTCCCTACATCTCAGTAAATCACCTCCACCTCCACGTGCTCGCCCCCGCCAGCCAAATCTCAGAGTACATGATTTATAAGTTCATTCCAGGGACAAGCAGTTTTATTACAGTGAGTACTGGGAATTAGCAGTTCCCTCTGTCCCTCTCCTTAGTCTCCATTTCATCGACCCTCTTTATTGATTCACTTGTAATGTCACTTGGCTATGACATTACTGTTGTCACCAATATTTAATTAAAAACAATCTCATGTATAACACCAGCACCATTAATTATAGTAATATTGAGCATTATACATAATGCTCAATATTATATTATGTGACAATCTTAATGCACTTTCTCTGCCCAATTAAATTAATATATTAAATAAATGTATTTTTCTTTGCAGGAAGAATATCTGCGGGAGCATCTAAAGAAAAATGGTCCACTGCTGCAGAGCATTAAAAAGCACCTCACATACTGTACATATTAAAAGCAAACAAAGAAACTGAGAAATAATTATACTCTATTTGATTTGTGATATAAGAGGACAGTTGACTGTTTAACATCACAATGCAATGTGTGATCAGTTTTTGAGATATACTTGGATTTTATAATGAAATTATTTTTATTTTGAAAATACTTTTTTACTAGCTGCCTCCATATTTTTTAATTAATGAGATTTTAAAGCGCTAGCTTTAAAATTTTTGTTGCGTTTGGAAGTTGACAGGTTTTATCTGTTTGGAGCACCATGACGTCACCCCTTGGTATAGTCATCTTGGAAGGCACTAGCTGTCAATCACACTGTATCCTTACTCCAATGCATATAATTTTTTAATTAATATGCTGCATTAAAGTGAAACTACAGATTGAAACAAACAAACTCCTTGGGAATATGTTTACTGACGTTATAAATAAAATGAGATGAAGTGTCATTTTCTCATAGACTTCCATAGAAACTGACTTCTTTTTGCAACCCCTGCTGGTCATGATTCAAGAGAATACAGGTTTCAGGCAAATCCGCATTGGCTTCATTTTACGGACCCGGTGATTACGTCCATTTTTATAAACAGTCTTTGGTTTATAATTGACCCCTATTGTGCTAAGCTAACTGGCTGTCATTTGAAACTTTTTTTCTCGCCGTGTGTGACGCACAAGTGTTGTGAGGTGGAAGTTTACGTAGCTCCCGTGAACGCAGCAGTGGACCTGCTCGACGAGCTCTGTGTCCGGCTGGTTGTCCTGCGGGCGGACCGCGGACACGCCCAGATGTTTGGTGTGTCGGTGAGTCAGACCCGCCTCGCAGAGATTAGCCCGTGATTTACCAAAGACAGACTCTTGAGGGCGAGGTATGGGATCTCAGGAGGCTTCCTCCTCCCGGAGCGAAGACTGTCCGTTCTGCCAGATAGCGACCAGCGAGACTGACACAGAAATCCTGCTGAGTGTGAGTACACACACTCCTCCTGCCAACTTATTAAAACACACACCGAACAGCTGACAACTGACTCCACATCTGTTCCAACTAACGCAGGACGATCAGCTGGTTTGTTTCCGTGACTCGAAGCCTGGTGCCACTCATCACTACCTCGTCGTCCCCAGGAGGCACATCGACAACTGTAAAGCTCTTCAGGGGGACGACGTCTCTCTGGGTGAGCCCTGGTCCTGAGTTCACATTCCGGGTGTGAGCTGTTTTTCTCAATTTGCTAAGTAGGGCTGCAACAGTTAATCGATTAGTCGATTGGTAATCCACTACTAAATTAACCGTCAACAATTTTGATAATCGATTAATCGGTTGAAATAGTTTTTATGAAGAAAAAATGCAAGAATTCTCTGATTTCAGCTTCTTCAATGTAAAATTGTTTTGTTTCTTTGCTCCTCTGTGACAGTTAACTAAATATCTCTGGTGTGTGGGCAAAACCAAACATCTTGGGGTTTGGGGAAACAAGATCGATTAATCAAGAAAATAATCAACAGATTAATCGATAATGAAAATAATCATTAGTCGCAGCCCTACACGTTAACAAGACAAAATTACTGGTGGCAGTTCAACAGATGAGACAGCAGTGTTCGATCTGGATTAGAGGAAAGGGTCACCCACAGTACTATTTGAAATTTGACGAGGCAGTTCAGCCAGTATTATCCAAGCTAGAAACTGTGAGCACAAGAAAATACACATGTGGAAATGGCACCATAATGTAGAGGTCAAATCAAAGAGACCTCACTAAGCTTACCCTCTGATTTCAGCTGTTTTGTTGTTGTTGTTGTTGCCCAAAATAAGTAAGAGTAAACTGTCCTGAGCAACATGAATAACCTGAACTTTTCAGTATGTTTCTTCTCTTTAAACACGTAATTTGTATAAACACACTGCAACTGTGAACTTGAGAGTCCAGTTTTTATTGTGTGGTAACTGAATATCACAAAATGAATGAACATCCAGCAAAGGTTAACCTGAGATATACCTAAATAATTATACTATACAGCAAACACAAAGCTGTGTATTCTCGTGTACTCTCTTTTATTTGTGTTTCGTTGTGGTTATGTCAATGTGCCATATTGATGTGATGTGTTTGTTGATAGTGGAGCAAATGGAGAAAATGGGACGGAGTATACTGGAGGAAAAAAAAGTCTGCGACCTAAATGATGTCAGGTAAATCAGTTAGGTCGTGGGAGGTTTGACTATGCTTTGCTTCACATGTATTTATTGGGTATTTTTGACTTTGTTCTTAATAATGTCCTGGAAATTTTATTGCAGTACACTAGCAGTATTCTCTCTGGTTTTACATTTTAATCCCACATTGAATGTGTGCAGGATGGGGTTTCATGTGCCTCCGTTCTCCTCCGTTCCCCACCTCCACCTCCACACTCTGGCTCCAGCCAGCAAGATGAACTTCAGGTCACAGCTGCACTACGGGCCACAGTCTCACTGGTTCATCACTGTGAGTCGTACACTTCTGTATGGAGGCTGGAAGCTTCGATGACTTAAAATTTAAAATGATCCCTATAATGTCTTCCTTGTTGTGCCTTGTGTATCTGTTGTTTTTTTTTTCTTATGTATAAATGTTATTTTGTTAGAACTTTTAATTTGTACGACACTGAACTGAACAGTATTGTGAATATTGTGTCAGTTCCTTTTTTTGCTCTGGTTGCAGGTGGACAAAGTGCTTTCTCAGCTTAAGACTCGCGGCACGGTCAAATGAAGACAATCAAAGTATCCGAAGTTGCAACAATCTTGTTTGATGTTTATACGTCATTTAGCTTTTCTGAGTGCAATTTTAGGTTTTAATGTTGTGTAGTCCTCGATGCTGCTTGCTGATTCAGTTGGGTGGAGGCTGTTGAAGTTCAACCTGAACCATGAATGAGGGGGAAATTGCAGCTTTTGGGATAATTATTTTATGTTGAAATACAAACCTTGAAAACAAATGTGAAAAATGATAACTGATATATTTATGCACTTTGAAAGTCACATATAAGAAGACATTTAATTGTACTTTCTTTGTTTTTTTTTTAACCACAAGTCTGTCAGAAAGGAAAGTTGAACTTTGCACATTCATGCACAAACCTCACAAATCTGTTTACATGCAGAAATTATTTTGTTTGTTTATGTTTTATACACAAGCATATACATTTAATACCTTGTGCCATTAATCTGTCTGATGCACTGAGGAAAACACCTCTTTTCATATCAACGTGATAT
The DNA here is from genome assembly GCF_022379125.1 of Scophthalmus maximus. Taxonomy (NCBI): domain Eukaryota; kingdom Metazoa; phylum Chordata; class Actinopteri; order Pleuronectiformes; family Scophthalmidae; genus Scophthalmus; species Scophthalmus maximus. The sequence goes on along the minus strand of NC_061532.1, from coordinate 11,265,419 downwards.
TATAAATGATTTTAATAAAAGGTCTTGAAAGAAGCTCCAAATAATGTGATCATCTCTGACAGAGTCTTGAGGGTTGCTTTGCCCTTACGCCACTTCACAGACACAGGCTCGAGTGTGTGCAGCTGTGTATGATACCACCCTTCAGTATCTCTGTTTACTTTAATAATCACAGGGGACAATGTGTCCTAATGTACGTCTTTGTTTCTCTGCCAGCACCAACACGAATGTCTGAGCGACAATGTTTGGAGGGAAAAACACAGAATTCATTAGAACACAAAAAAAAAGAAGTTATATAATCATGAGAATACTGGAGGTCCTAATGGGCCTGAATACAGCAAACAGAAAAGGAAATCTTCTGTGTGTGGCATCAGTTCCTAATAATTATAACAATTATTTGTATTATGAAAATTATAACAGTGATCATAATAATCATCATCATCGTTATGAATGTGACGTAGGCCTACACTGGGCTACTTCAGGTGTCCGATAATGGATCCAGTTTTCGCCGCCAACGCGTCGGCTACGTCTATCTGATTTGAAACGCCGCGAGTTGTCGCTACAAACAATAAGCAGTGTTTTTTGCTGGATGATTTTGAATCTAAATCATCTCCCGTCGTGGACTGGATCGAGGTTCCGGTGTTGGAGAGAAAGCTGAGATCACAGCGGCGCTTCACGTGACGCGCTATATCGACGCGTCCCACACTTGTCGCCGCCGCGGTGTGGCCCCGCCCCCTTCCCCCTCCCCGCCCCGCCCCTCCGTCAACAACTGGATCCCAGCGATTTGTAATTCCATCGCTAGCTGCTCGCGGCGACTCTCGCTGCGCCCGCGACACTAACAACGACCCGGGGTTGGACATGTTCTCGTTTTCGCTCGCCTAAAAACACGCGCCGTCGACAGCTGGCGCCGATGTGCGGCCGGCGGCGGCGACAGGAGCCACGGAGAGCGGAGAGAGAGGACAGAGCCCGTCCTTCGGCCGCCTCCGAGAGCAGCTAACGCGGCTAACGCTCTGGAGATAACGCTAGCTAGCTGGCTGGCTGACAGCTGGCCCCCGGCTGGCTCCGTGCGCCTCAACCGTAACGTGGATTTTACTCGCCGGAACAATGACTCGTCTCTGACATTGGTGAGTTTAATTAGCGCGTCGTTACTTAGTAACAACAGAGTGTTGCACGTCGTTTTAAAAAAGAAAAAGAAAAAGAAACCCTGCTCGTGTGTCGCTGTGCGGGCTAACAGCGGCTGGTGGCTAACCGTCGGCTTGTTTGTAGCAGCAGCTGCACTGAGCCACGCCTGGGCCATTTAAATGGATGGATGGTTTTTTTTTTCAGAGGAGGCTGTTGACATCAGGTGTTATTCTGACCTGTCCGCATCTAACGTGTCCAGTGTATAATTCCACTGTTTGGTTCACAGAGAGGACCGAGGCCCAGTCGGTTGTCACTGGTGTAACCAGAACCCACAAGTAGCGAGGAGGGTCTCCGTCGACTCGAAGAGAAGTGGCTGATCACAACCAACCAACTCGCCGATGATCTCAGATTTGACCCCGCCAGAGCTGCCAATATGATGCCGGTGAGTGCACACACAGCCCCGGCTCCTCTCCTCGCAGAAAATAAATAACTGACGATCGTTTCTCCCGTGAAGATCAATACCTGCTTCGCAGCTGTTTGACTGGACCGCCTCACTTTTGTGTGCACAGGCGAGCCTGTGTGTGCGAGGTGTCTCTCCACAGGAGCAGCATGTGATCGCTTGTTATTCTCCATTCACTTGTGATGGCCATGTGGCCTCTTCAACAACCAACAGACTAAAAGAACCAGGTGTACACGAACAGAGGGGGGGGAAGTTGGTTTGTTACGGGACAGTCCACCACACAAGCCAAGATTAACTGTCCATTTGCCGCTTCGCTAATCTACTGTGAAACTGAGATCAGATCCCGAAAAGCTCAACTTTGTGTCGACTGCGACTTCGTGTGTCTCTGTGACATGAGTCCATCGCTGCGGGGCTTATGTTTCTCATGTGGACGGTGACAGTGACTGGGACACAAGCGTGGGGAGGGAACGCCAAACGGTACTTGCCACAAGTTGACGAACAGGGAATGCGATCTGTCTGACATCTATATGCTTTTGCCACGAGGCACACGATGCGTTTTTCTTCACAAATTGAACATGCCAGCAAATATGCCATAAAAGAACAGGTAGAACCATATTGTATATCAAAACGGTGCAGGTTACCCTCATACCTTCTTCTGCTCTCTTTGTAATTACAATGTTTAAGGCAGTGGGTACAATCAAAAACTATTTCCACTCTGTTGTTTTGCCTGGTGTCATTGTTCCAAGACACACCGTGTTGCAAAGAAAAGAACACCTGAATGGCAACTCTATTGGAGCAGCGCGTTGTTGCGACCTCTTTTGTTATGTTTAGTGCTGAGAGTGCAGCGATACACTGTGGGAAAAGTGACTGCAGCCTCGTCGGCCTTCAGGAAGGAGTAAACGTGAATATTAAAAATAAAAAAGCAGTATACGTTTACAGTAGGTTCAGTCAGGTGCTGTCATAAATGGAGGGGACTCGGTCTCCGGGCCAGTTGTGTTGAAAATACAGTATCACAGTGAATTGATTCACAAGCACAAGTTCGCAGGAGTTCAGACTAGTACTCAATATTAGCCGCTGCCATCGAGTTCACAGGATTGAGTGTGCGATCGTAGCCAGTGTGTACGTTTGTACCCTGTGGCACCGACAGGCTATCAGAGTCAAAGAGCCAGTCGGGCAGAGAGTGTTCCAGCCCCGCGCTCGACTCTCGCGTGACTCCGGCAGCCAATGAGACCCTGGCAGATCTGGGTCTGTGTGGCTGCGTCGACTAATGCTCTGTTGTTAAGGGGAACTTCTGAGCTGAGTAGATTGTCAAGTGGCATTAATCTCACACGGTGGAGCTGGGCAGAGCGTGACTTACAGCAAAAGTAAACATTGTATCTCATTGTCACCTTGGTTTTTTAAAAACGGCATCGGCCAAGCTGCCACAGCAATATCTTAACACACTCGTTATTAAAAAAAAGTGAAATGTCATGAATGTAAAGGATGTGACTGTCACTTTTAAGTCTTTCCCCCAATGTCACTGTGAACAGATGGAAAGACTCAGTTATTGATTTATTTAACAACTCTCCTAGATCTCCTTTTTTAAATTCGTAAAATAAGTCTCCATTATTAACTAGACTTTCTTAAGGCCGTCCTCTAATGTGCATTAGTCAGCTTTCAATCAAAATGGCACATGCTTTTTTTTAACATCTTATTTAATGTCGTAGGACCTGATACTTTTCCCATCGCCCGGTCCAAATGAGTTTGTTTTGTCTTATTCTTTTCAAGAGAGGAGAGACAACTTTTCCAAAGAAAAATGGGAATTATAAATAGAAATCAAAGCATATAACCTCTTTTTAGAAGTAGCCTGAATTAGTCTAGTCAAGTGCCTCAAATTTCTTGTCCTGACGCGTTTTGAAATGTCGTCTTGTGCTCAGTTAAAAGAATAATATATTTTATTTCATCTGTTGCTCTTTTTAAGCTTGTACAATAAAAACGGCAGCGCTCCTAACTCAGGAGCTTTCAGAAAGCCTGGCTGGGTTGGAGGGTACAGTTTGTTTCGCCACCGTTTGTCACGTCATGACCTCATCTCTCCTCAATATGGTTCAGTGCCATTTTTAGCCAGATGGGCAGTGTTTGTTTGGCACATTATGGCTGCATGAACTGTCCAGATTACGCGGCACTTTCCCTCAGTCGGGGATATCAAAGGCAACCTGCTCATGTCCGGGGACATTTTCTGTGATTAAGTCATTTGAGGGTGCTCACGTCTGGACAGATGATTGAAGCGAAGGCTAATTCTGCTTGTGATGGTTTACCTTGTTGCTCCACACATTTTCCCTTTTTTGTCAGAAAATGAGCAGATAAGTTTAGGACTTCCATTTTTTTTTTATCCTTTTTGTGTTCAGTCTGTGGCATTTGAGAAAAATTGCTCCCGGGAAACACACACTCCATTAGATCTGTCTTCATCGCGCCAGTCCTTTTTTGTGACTAAATGATTGACAGGGCCGGTGAGAGGAAATTAAATGTTTGAATCATCCTGCTAGAAATCAGGCCGGTCAAGCATGGCTGTCCCTCTCGCAAGTTAAATGATAAATGCCCCTACCTACCAGAGGATGCCCACTGTAGCGTTACGCATCAGGCAAAAGAGAGAGAGAGAGAGAGTCTGTTTCTAATCGTGTTCAGCGAACATACAGTGGACAGATTATCTTTTTCTTGGATCAACATGATGGAGGCCTGACCTGCCTGCCAGTCACAGTTGTGCTCAAACTACTCTAGACTAGTCGTCTTGTGTTGCAGCCACTGGCACAACCCAGGGACACTTCTCCAATAGATGGACTTGCTTGTGCCCACCCCCTCCTCCCACACTTACTACCCTGTGACTCCCTCTCTCTTTCTCCCTCCCTCCCTGAATTTCACAGACAGAAAGTGGTTTTTCGACCCCCCCCCCCCCCTCCCAAGTCCCCTCTGCAGCACTTTTCTAATGCTCACGCCGCTGTCGGCTTCAGAGGTCTGCCCGTGATGCCATAACTGTTAAGTCTCATGCCTGCAAACGTGGCAGTGCGATGATGAAGAGGTTTGTGACTCTCGTGTTGCGTGGCCTTGTCAGCCTCTCCAAGGAGAACCCCATTTGGGCAAAGGAGCACCACCGGCCGCCCAAGAAGGAGATCCGGAGGAAACGAAGGGCGGTCAAGAGAGCCAGGAGCATGGGCAGACGCAACTTAGTGAGGGCGGTTCGTATTTCTCCAGTGGTCAGTGAGCTGGACCGCTGGAGTTTCTTCCTTTTTCTTTCTCTGCTCTGTCACTCTCTGAATTCAGAAATCTGTACAGTACAGGATTTGGTATTTTCTGTTGATGTGGAGGCATAATTGATTCTGTACGTCTCTTCTGTGACGCTTTTCAATTTGGCACAAATGTGCACCTCATTGTGCCTGATTGGTTGAAGGTTTGTGCTGATGGATAGGACAATAAGTAAATTAGACTGTTGTAGTTTGCAGGAATGAAATTGAATATTGTTACATTTTCAATTTATATTGTATTGTACACTGAGCACAACTGTAAACTATAAATCTAAGTGAGAAAACACAATATGTCTCTACATAAATTTCATGTAAGTTCCATCGGAACAAATTCATAAAAGGGCATCAGTCTTATCTTAGTGTTTAAACTGATGTTGCTTGCCTCATTGGGAAATGTTGTTTCTTATTATGCAGCTGTGAGCTCTCCGATATCCCTTGGGGATTAGCAAAGTAGTTTTCTGTAAAATATGGACATAACTAGTATCCAGTATTTTTGCTATGAATGCTCCTGTAGATCAGATCCCAAAAACAGTCTATCTGGACATTGACAGAAGTAACATTAGCTCATGGATGGTAAGGGTATGGATGAATGTCTGTTGGATTTGTGAAGGAAATCCACAGCTCCGCCTGGACTCCAGCACCATGTCATCACTGTCAGTTTGGGAATCGGACAAAATATGAGCCGTTAGGTTCAAAATCAGCTGAGTGGAAGTCGCACAAATGATCATAATTGTTGCAGTTATGCTGCTGCTGCAGAAAATGTAATTAAATGGCACACAGCTGCGTCATTACAAAGGATGACTCACTCCATGTGTCCAGAAGTCATAATCCATAGGTGACTAAAGATAGGTTATTTATGACAGTGGTGTACGCTGATAAATATTATAGAACTGCAGATGCACCCCGAGGTCACATGAACAGTTCACTGGCATTTCACTGCTTTGTATGGAAGTGCCTTCTGTCTGTAAAATAAGGCAGGTTATACCTTTTCCTTTTTTTAATTTTTGTAATTTAATATGACAGAATCATTTTGTCCCTCAAAAGTGAACAAGCCCTGAAAAACTGCGAGCCGTTCGACAAACACCCTTTATGTCAGTAATTGGATTTTTGCCCTTTTGCTGATATTTCTTCTTTGTTGCAATTTTCAAATGATTTGGTTTGACATTTTAGGGTTTTGTCAGTTTGAGTAATCGTTAATTTTAGTGTCAGTTACTTGTTTTGGCTCAAAGTCCTCCCTGTTACGGCAGGTTCAACTAGTTCAACCATTCACACAAAATGTGAAAAGCTGAGCAGATTAAAAACAAGACACTGATCTATGGAGAACCCAGATCACCCTGACTGTTTCTTCTGTTTACCGACTCATGGATCAACTCACGTTTAACTTGCACAGAGGCCATAATAAACTCTGTCTTTTGAAACACAACTCGCGTTTTTACTTCATTTTGAACATCCCACCATAACTATTGGCTTTGTTTTTTTGATTTTCCATTTTGGTTCTCTGCTCTCTAGTGCTGTTGTGTAGTGACACCATGTCGTAGTGAGCCTGTCACATGAAACAGGAAGGGCACACCTCCACCTCCCGCAGCGCTTTGTGTCATGATTTAGTCAAAGTTTAACTCTACTTGTCTAAATTATTAACTGCTCCTTTTGTCCTGTATGTTTGCTTTATTTAACCAAAGTGTTTTTTACCCAGGGACAAACTGTCAAACAAAATTGTGGCAGTGCGATGATGAATTGCAGTGTTAAATAAAGTATTAATTCTTTTTTTTACCCAATATTGGTATATAAAAAAGATTCTAAAATTAATCAAATGATATATAGATATTTTTGTCTGTTTGTTGATTTTCTGTCAGTCGGCTGATTGATTAATTGACATCTCAAATGGACTAGTCCAAAGGTCATATAAAATTTGCAGCCACAATTCCTGGTCACGCTTCTAGTTGGCTCATGTTGTTTGAACTGGTGGTGTTGTACAGTCTGGGAGCTGCAGCATGTAAAACGTAACACTTGAAGTGTCCAGACCTTCAACTGTATACAACTAGATTTTAAGATGCTCTGTGTTGGATGAAGTTCACTTTAAGCCGGGCTCAGACTACAGGAGTTTAAGAATCCTGACCCATTTTGTAATTGCATTGCGTCACGCACTAGAAGGAGAGTCTTCGCAGATATTCTTCTCTCTTATCTCAAACATACATCCACTACAAGATTTGAAAATGGTGGCACATCACACACTACAGGATATTATTTCAAATCCTAAACAGGTTTGATCGTTATTGATTCTGCGAGCAGGTCGGGGGGTTTAAGCATGGCTCTGTAAACCCCTTTACTTTACCAGATTATCTGGGCCGACCATCGATACCGACCAGATTTCTCCTCCGATTCTCTGGGAATCTCTTGCCGAAATCTGCCTAACTCAGGTCCTCATCATATCCTCCATATATACTAGCTCCCGGCTTTTAGCTACAAGCATTTGAAGGCATTTGTCAGTTTAAAATTGATCTTGACTCATTTCCACATAGCCAACAGGTCTTGAAGGTTGTTTTTTGAGAACTGAGAAAGGTGGGCTTTGCTTTTACTGTGAATGCGAGTGCAGACAGAAGCATGTGAGGGCTTGCATTGCAATGTATCACTGTGTATGTTCAACACAGGCAGGCCTATAATGAGCAGAAATGTGGCAGGCACAGGCACGAGTCCACCAGCAGCTCAAATTAACAGACGAGGCTGGTGGACGGCAAAATGTAGCATGTCAGCGTTGTGGGCTTTGTACAATGGCAGAATGGCTTAAGCATTTTTTTGTGTGTTCCACATATTATCTTACATCATCTCTTTATCCCTCTTTCAGATGATATTGACGGTGTACCTCAGCGACGAGGAGCAGGCCGTGACCGAGGTACCCATCACCCCTGAGACGACCTGCCGCGATGTTGTTGAGTTCTGCAAAGAGCCTGGCGAGAGTGGCTGCCACCTGGCTGAGGTCTGGAGAGGCAACGGTAAGAACCGGATGAAGCTTTGCTGCTTGTTGTTAAGTGCAAAACAAAAATTACTAAGAAGGGTCAGAACAGCGGAGGCGTCTTTTCATGTGGGAGGCAGTGTTCAGCGCTGTGCCATGCCAAGAGAAAGAATAGAGGGTGTCACAAGTAATGCGTGAAGGTGAAGTAAATCTGGAACTCCATTATCACTGGGCTTGACACTTCACTTACATGCACAAGAATTTAATTTCACGAAACAGTAGCCTGTAGCGTTCCTCATAAATGTGAAAACAAGCAGCTCTATTGAGCCGAACAGGGCCATGCATGATTACCTAAGTGGAGGAAAATCACAGAAAATAAGGCAAAAGTTTCACACCCCCAAGAGAAGAAAGGCGTGTATTAACTAAAATAGATTTTCCCATTCTAGTCAGCTGTTATTCAGCTGGAGTTAATCACTTAAGGTACAAATTAACGGGTCAGAAAAGGGCAACGTGCTTGTGCAGTCTACACAGCACTGTCACAACAGCTTCCACTCGGCCCAAACGATTTGGTCCCGTCGCCATCCCCGCGCTGACAAGCCCGGCGTTATCAGCGTTTTCTGCTGAGGCGGCCACTCCTCCGTCAAAAACAACGTCCCAGCCAAGAGCTTTATTAACCCCTGTTACGCAACCGCGTTCGGCTGGTGTCTGACAATGCAGCTGTCGGCCCCGAAAAACATCTCTGCCTTTGTCCCCATCTCTTTGTCTCTCAGCCTCTCTGTGCCCACAGCGCGCTGTCCACTTGAAATGCCAACAAAACTTCTTTTTATCCTTTGCTCCCATGCTGCTGTGTCTGCATGGGCCTGCCGAGAGACTTTGTTAAGCTGTATTCAACTCACAAACTCAAATTCGATACTGTATCTGTTACATAGACAACCCACTCACAGTGTCCATTTGACTTGCCGGCAAATGGGTCTAATTAATCAGGGCTCTTCCCCCTTTCCCTAAACGTCTGTTCTTCGCAGAGCGCGCGATCCCCTTCGAACACATGATGTACGAACATTTGCAGAAATGGGGGCCTCGGAAACAAGAGGTCAAGTTCTTCCTCCGGCACGAAGATTCCCCGACCGAGAGCAGCGATCAAGGTGGGTACTGACTGGACGTCTCTCTGCCAGCTGTGTCGTGGAGGGTGGAGTCAAGGGTTGTCAATCTATGTTTCTATTTCTCACCCCGGTGTCTCTCGTCTGAAATCAAACCATGTGTGGTGGAGTTATTTTTCTTCTTTGAACTAAGTTGTAACAGAACAGATACATAAAACCAAGTTTTTATGTGGTATCCCTTTGTATTAAGAGTTTAAAAGGCTTTCTGGGATGAAAGTGTATTTGATGCTTGATTGGGCATGTCAAAGGAATAAATCCTACACTCACACACACACACACCGCATTAACACATCTTTTGTATAAGTGTTTGGATTGAGTGTAGCCACATAAAAAGTCAGGTGTAAAATGCACCCAGTCTTAAAATCATTCCCCGAAACCATCTCTACACAAGATCAGAGACAATTTTTTCTTTGCATTTAATAAAAGTCAGTTTTTGTAGATGTATATAAGTATTACACACAAAATTATCTGGTGGCAGAGAAACACTGTGATCCTGATATAATTCATGTTATAAACTAAGAGCTTGACTGAGAAAGCACATTTATGCAGCAAAGGTACCACAGAGATATACTGTATTTTTGGGGGGAGAATTATAGCAGAAGTGGCCATTTTTCTATCTTTTCCTGGGACGTGTTAAATAATTTAACCTCATCTTTCCATCGAGTTTGAGTAAGGTGGCTTCAGTCAGCAGTGCTCGTCCCAGTTCTTAAATCCATCTGTCATGTGCAATCATGTCAGGGAATTTTCAAACTATTCCTGACAGCGGTCGTTGCCTCTGAATCTGCACTTGTGTGTGCACACTCGTCCGTGCGCACTTGTGTGTCTCTGCCCTGCCACTGTTTGTGATGTGGACTCGTGTCTTTTGCAGGGAGTCAGCAGTCTCAGGATCAGACAAGTCGCAGAAGTGGAACCACCGGAGAGAAGCACAATGAGAACGGGGTGAGACTCAATAGCTTTATCTAAAGGATTTTAAAATAGAAATCTACTTGCTCTAACTTACTGTAATTTGACTCCTCTCTTTTCATTGATAGGTTAAGGTTATAATGAAAGTTATATAAGTTTGCAACACAAAATGTCATTAGCCAAAAGAAAAACGTTTCGACCCCCTGAACTTTATCCAGGAACTGGGAACTTTTGCAGGAACTCTGTTACGCCCAAAAAAGGCCCTGCTTGCGGAGTAGTACTTGACGAAAGTATAGGAACTTTTGGGGTGGGGCTTGCAGTAATGAAGATGTTTGGTTGGTTGAGTACTCCAGTGTTTTTAATTCACCCAATCAATCTCTGCAATAGTTTGTAAAATACTTACTCTAAGTCTAGCATTTTGGGTGTGGAATGAATTCTGTGGTAAACACTGAAATTTCAGCATCATTGTTGTAAAGTCGTTTGCATTACCGCCGCCTGGTGGACTGGAATGAAACACCGCGTTGCAACCTTCGTTTGTTCATACATCAGCAGGTTAACTTACCGATCTTGTCTTTTAGACTGTGGTGTAAATGTAGGAAAAACGGTCTGCAGGTGCCTTTTTAGTTTCTTGAAAAAAGTGACTAAAATCTCAAGGTACTCTTTGTCCAAATGCAGCTTATCGTGGCTGCTGTGATCGCAGTCTGCGGACACATAATGATTCTCATTTGATCTCTGTGGTTGACGGTAACCTCACAGTCCCTGGTGTTAGCAGAGACTGTTCCATTTCCAGGCTCTTGTCTGTGGTTCCCTTTCAGGCGCACACTTCGCTGTGCATGTTCATCTCTAGCTTTAGGACGTTTGTGCTAAGAGATGTGGATTCGTCTGATAAGAGCAGCCTCTGGCGCGGCACCCTTTCTCTCGCCAACCATCTGTCCCAGATTTCACAATAGCAAAGTGTTGCGGCCAAGGAATCGTAACTAATTCCACCTCAAGGGTGGAGGGTAGAATCCAGCACAGTGTGGGTTGTGGTGTTTGTTTTTGAAATAAAGTATCATAGGAGCGTAGCACAAAAGCAACTAGAAGCCGTTCATTGTTTGTGTTGAGGTACTCGAATATATATTTTCATGGATCAAAACATGATGTATTGAACCACTCTCTGAGACAAATTCTCTTTGCCAATATCATGCTGCTAACCAATTCAACCTGCACAATGTCATGACATGAGAAGACATCTACTTTCCCATCATCACTTGAATAGGAAAACGAAAACGGCATGACCACTGCCTCTTAACCTCCCAAGTGCCGAGGCTCATTTGTGTGCAAGTTTCTTCCTAATATCTGATTTAGAGGATTATATCAGTCGGCCTGCTGGATGATGTAACGGGTCCTAAGAGGATCATTGCTTTGGCTTTTCCACGGGCTGCTGCCCAAACCCCAGAGGCTTTCTCTCCACCAAGCAGAGCAGATCATCCTCTGAGAGCGACGCTGCCTTGTAAAAAGCAGTGGTGCCTCAAGGGAACACAACAATGATCGCATGCATTTTCAATGATCCTTAAAATAAATTAAATATCACAATTTAAGCTTCTATAATTGATGATGACAGCTTATTGGCTGTACAAATGAAACATCTCGTTTCACTTGCCAAGAGCTGAAATGATTAGTCAATCAATCAAAAAATAAATCTATTTTGATTAGGTGTTGTTTTCAAGACAGAATACCAAACATTCTCTGGTTTAGCTTCTCAAATGTGAGGATTTGCTGCGTGTCTTTGTCATATATGATTGTTGATTTACTGTTTTTGGTACTCTTGGTCAAACAAAGCTAATTTCCCCTCTAATAAAAGATGGCGTCGAAGCATTGCAAATTTACCCTAAACCATCAAGACGACATCCAACCACTGGGCATTTTTCACAGAGGGACATTTTGACGTGTCAAAGTAGGAAAAGCACAGGGGTAAATAATGAAACTAATGACTGGGACTCCAAAAGATATTGAGTTTACTACCTGAGACTAGATTAATCCATCATTAATGGTGTGCATAGTCACAAATAACTTTTAATTCAGAAATGTAATGATGAACATTTTAATAATATTACCATTTTTAGACATAACATTTCCAAAATTCCAGTAAAGAACCATGTTTTATTCAGAGTACCTGGTTATAACCAGGCGTTCAAGTGCTTAACAAGTGAGAACACATGAGTGCGTTAGTGTTACTGTTGTTGTCATGAAGCCTCAGAGGCTAACAATGTAAGCTAGCAGGCATGACACTTAATGCAGGAAATGCCAAGGATTAAGGACGAGGAGAAAAGATGAGACTGTCGGGAATATAAAACATTTTCCTGAGTCATATTATAAAGAAATTGCAACTTTCCATTCAATTAGTCAATCAATCAGTGTGTTTCATATTGACTCCTCATGAAAACAGTAAACACAGCTCCATTTTGAAGGCAGCCTCTCTCTCTCTCTCTCTCTCTCTCTCTCTCTCTCTCTCTCTCTCTCTCTCAGTTGGGTGTTATTTCATCTCCCTCTTCATCACTGTCTCAATGCATGTCTATCTGTTTCTCCCTCGGGTGAATTTGTCACTTGTCACGCGCCAGTGGCCTCCCTCGCTCTCTCTCCATCTTGTGGGTTGAGTCACCCCAGACATTCTTATATCCAAATGATCTAAATGCCGTCATACATTCAAGGTAGGGAAACACTGCGGAGCTACGTGTCCTGAGAGATGAGATGTTCCCCATTGTTGCCTCACGTAAAGAATAGGGAACCTGGGAAGAGAAAGGCAAATTTATCCTAAAAAGAAGCATGTTTTATTCAGACAAGATGAGTCACAGAAATGTCTGCCTCTTTTAATCTGGTAAGAGCAGGGCATGAAATATGTTTTGCCTTTTTGCGTGTCATGTTTTTTTGCTCTCTTCACGTTAGAAAAAAAATGCTGTATTCAAACTACAATGACATTTGCTGCATCATTTCCTCTCTCCTCCATTAAGGATTTACACATTTCATTAAGGCAAATGTCGAGGAGTGCTTAAACATTTCAGTATAGCTTGTAGTTTGGACGACTGTCTTCACTGCTCACTCAGTGCATTTTTATTGTAGAGTTGTCTGCCGGTGTTTTGACTGAAAACCAGCATTTAGGAAAATTCAGAGGCGTGTTGGATGATAATTTGAGGGTAAAAACAGTATTGAATGTGATTGCCATATATTCTTCATTTATTCTGTGAGCTAAACAACACATGATGAATATTTCAGTGATAATACAACAAAGACATTTTGTTCTAATGTTGACAGGATCCGTAGCCACGCAGTAGTGATGTGATGCCTCAGCCATGTGCACAAACACAGAACGACACATCTCGCCCAGAGCGTTGACTCTCATCTCAGTTAATGTCTCATCATAATGATATTTGGAGCCTTGTTGTGGAGGAAGAAAAGTCTGAATCTCACTGCTGTTGTCTCTCCCACGGTTTGACCCTCTGGCTTCTGAAATCAGAATCATTTCTCCAGATGGCTTTTAGCATAACTTGTTTCTTTTGAGCTTATGTAACGTTTTATGCCTGATGTATTTCTCTGGTTTTGATAATGGTGGTGAAGATCATGCTCTGGTGCTTAAGGAAATTACTTTAAATATTGAGAAGATGCCTCGACCTTTGGGCTGATTGCACAGAATGTTTGTGTGTGTTTGTCCTCATGAATCTAAAAGCTTTAACAGTGTTTAAAAGAATGAACGACCCAGCACCAACAACGAGCACAACATCACTGCTGGAGATGGGTTTTTTTTAAAATCCTCATTTATCACCCGCCTCAGTCTGCATCAGTCAGATCAGTCAGTACTCAGATTTTAAAGATTTTAATTCCTTGACATGGCTTGACCTGTGTGTGTGTGTGTGTGTGTGTGTGTGTCCGTGTGCGTGTGCGTGTGCGTGTGCGTGTGCGTGTGCGTGCGCGTGCGTGTGCGTGTGCGTGTGCGTGTGCGTGTGCGTGTGCGTGTGCGTGTGCGTGTGCGTGTGTAGGTGGGGAATCAGCGTGTTGAGCTCACGCTGTCAGAGCTGCAGGAGATGGCCACACGGCAGCAGCAGCAGATCGAGGCTCAGCAACAGATGCTCGTCGCAAAGGTAACATCCCGTCTATTGTTGTTTTGTCTCACGCTGTTTTCAGACATAAACTCCACAAAATGTTCAGAACATTTGGTCTGTACATTTTCTGGAATTTGCCGGTCAAGTTCCAGAAAATGTCTGGGGCAACAATTGTGTTCTCACCGACGGCCTCTCCGGATAAAGTTCAGGAAAATGCTTCAGTGCATGTCTGAAAGCAGCTTATGACTCATTACCACTGAATATGTTAACTACTGAATTGATCTCATTATTACAGAGAAGTATTAGATCAGATGACGCAACCCATAGTCAAATATTTTTACAGTTACATGGATGAGAGACATGGCAGATTATATGTTTAAGCCCAGCATATCATAGCCTTTTCACGTGTTGAATGACACACAATGTTATTGATTCAAGGCCTCACTAGGCCCGTTAAGTTCAGGACACAGAAAAGACTTGGCTACAGCCACACTCCTCTTCAACAAAATAGTCATGACCTGAACCGCTGGGCAAACTGTTACGTAACAAATGAGACGGGGACGCCATATGAGTCACGGAGCTGGGATTGTCCTCTCTGTCAGAATTCATCCTTCAGCCTAACGTGCACAGTGTTGACAAGAAGCACAGCAATTACTCAGCAATATCAAACAATAAGGACACCGTCTTTCTCTGAGTAATGAGACTGCTGCAGCACTTAACAGAAAGAAGATTTCTGTTAAGTACAGTCGGTCCACCCCGTCAGTCTCTGTGGCCCTCCAGGACTCTAACACAGTCTGACCGCTGTGCTTGTGGTTATCCGGTCGGTCATGCAAGACGAAAGCCCACTGTCGACCCGGCGATTGAAAGAGTATTTATTGCCTTTTGTTGTGGCGTCTGAAAAGTAGGCCCACTTGAAAGCCCCGCAGACATTTGGAAACCTGGGCCTGTCATCTCCTATTTCGGGACCTTAACTGGAGCAATTCTCAGTTGGGTAGAGAAATGAAGTCATCTGACCCCGTCTGCAGCCCTCAGACAGTCTTGACACAGCACAGAATTTCACTTAGTGCATACAGCTGAAGGATTTAGCCTAGTTTTAGGACATGTCTGATATCGTGAGATATGTCTAAGATTGTAAGCTTTGGGGTGGTGCCATTCTGTTTTGATACTCAAGCAAACGTATAACAACATGTGACATTAACAGAGGAAATATTTAAAAGCTTTTGTCCTTGGTATTTCTGTCCAATCTCACAAAAGCAGGTAGTATTTACACTCACATTGCAGTTTGACGTAATTTTGCACCTTGTGTTTACCTCTTTTTTTATCCCATGAAATCTCTCTTTTTCGTTCTCTGAAGGAGCAACGCTTGCGTTACCTGAAGCAGCAGGAGCGGCGTCAGCAGCAAACCGTCTCAGAGGGCGAGAAGCTGCAGAGGCTAAAAGAACGCGTAGAGAGTCAGGAGGCAAAGCTCAAGAAGATCCGGGCAATGAGAGGCCAGGTGGACTACAGCAAGGTCATCAATGGCAACTTGTGTATGTATACTTCCTTGTAGCGTGTGTACATAACTAGATCACATCACAAACACAGATATCCTCGTATTCATGACGAGAGTGACACCGTGATTAAAACTGTACAGTAGGTATGAGTTCATGTTATTTATGTTGTAGCTCGAATTTTAATATATAAATTCATATCAGTATACAGAGTAAAAAAGTTTGAGCTCACTTGAAGATAAGGATCTACATGTTTTCACAGAGATAATGTCTAACATCTCAAACTTTATATTTATATTCACATATCTAGAAAATGCTGCTTTATTTGAAATTCAAATTGAACTTTTATGCAAAAAGATTTTCATGAAGGAATAGTGTTTTTACTTTTTATGAATTATACTTAAAATAGAGGTAAAAAACTGTTTGGATTAATTGCACCACATCAGCATGATACAGTCATTATCAACGTTGTGTATTTCTAATAAATGACACCCAGCTAACCTGATTATGTAAAGCATTTACTCTAATGTGAGATTATTCATGACCCGATGTGAATTTATTGTTCCTCCAATGCAGCTGTAGAGATTGAGCAAGTGAGCAGCCTGTTCCAAGAGAAGCAGGCAGAGTTGCAGTCGGCCGTGCTGAGGGTGGAGCAGCTCAGCCTGCAGCTAGAGGACCTGCGGAGAGGGAAGCTCAACGGCATTCACACCGCCCTGGGTGGCCAAGTGACCGGCACTGCAGCTCTGGAGCTTCGTAAACTCTACCAAGAGCTCCAGGTACCGTTGAGTCGAAAAAAGAGCAGCGTCTATAAGTGAATGCTTTTGTATCTTCAACTATCTATTCTTGTGTTTAATCTATTCACGTGTTTGCAACCTCAGATTCGGAACAAGTTGAACCAGGAGCAAAACAGCAAGCTGCAGCAGCAGAAGGATCTTCTGAACAAACGCAACATGGAAGTGACGCTCATGGACAAGCGCATAAGCGAGCTGCGGGAACGCCTCTACAAGAAAAAAGCTGAGGCACGTCAAAAAGAGAACCTCCCTGTAAGACTAGGAGCGCTTAACACATCTCCTCCTCAGATTGTTTTGGTTGAAATGCTTCTGACTAAAGTCCCCTTCTCCTTAACAACTCACTTCAGACCTGAGAAATGCTTCTGGCTCTCCATGTCTTGGTGGATGAAAGTTTTGTCTTTTTCAACCCTTCTGTCGTTTGAAACTCTTCTGACTCCCTCCTCTTTCAGCTGAACAGAGCCAACGGGCCTCCTTCTCCCCAGCCGGCTCCTGGGACTCTGGGTCGCGTGGCTGCTGTTGGGCCGTACATCCAAGTCCCTGTACCGGGCCGACAGGACGGAGGCTACACCATGCCCCCAGACCCACTAAAGCCTCAGACCCTGGGTGTCAATAATCAAGCCAACCACGGCCGAACCAAGTCAGGTTGGTGTAGTCCCATAATCTTATTTTTGCATTGTATATTTATTTCCTGAAACGCTGTAGGAGGATTCCAGGTGATACACTGTCTTTAGGATATGTTTAATTAAACATTTATTGTCTGTTTTCCTAATTAAGAAAGCAGGAACATAAAGTTAAAGTAGGAAACGGCACATGAGGAGAGAGCTGCTAGTAGCTTTGATACATGCAGTCCTAGACGTACTGAAGACGTCTTACACCACTACTCATTTAACACATCTTGCATGAACACCTTGTGACTGAAATTCCCTCGCGGGCCCCAGCTGTTATCCGTTGCCTTCCCACCTGACTTCTCAGTGAATTCTCCGCCTGGACTTGATTTCTGTGATTTCTTTTTCCTCCCTGTCTAACCTCACTCTCTTCCTGTGTTGTGTAAACCGTGACTCCCTCCCCCTCTCTGTCCTCCTCTCATGTGTCTGCGCTGTCCACGTTCTTTGTGACGTCTCTGTTTTGCTGTGGGTGCGGGGGTTTTGGGGTTGTGGGGGCACAACTCTTCCCGGGGCAGACGGTGTGCGAAAGCCCCCCAGCCCCTGGAAGGTGTCTGATTTAGACATCGTTGTGGACCCGGTTACCCCGTCCCTTCCAGAATCACACCCGGGCCCGGGAGCCTCCACTGGCTCAGACGGCACGTCCTGTGAGTGCACTGAGCCACTTGAGCAGAGCGACGGCACTCTCTGAACCTTCTCTCTCGATTGTAACAGGATCCTCAGCATGCAGCTGAGCTTTTAGCCCGTATTACAACCACATCTTGTCATAGTCACTCGTTTGACGTTTATTTAAAGATAAACTAACAGCTTGTTTCTTTAATTGGCTGAGAGAATAAAGACTATTTTTCTTTTCTATCAATTAATGACCTTCGGTATCAGTTTTCATATTCCACAAAACCAGTCGTTTCTCCACCAGACAAATTGAAACTCAGATGCTCAGCGGTGGGGGAGATGGGCATCTTTGCCTACTTAACAATCACTAGCTGTGTCCCAAGTCAGAGGCTGTCTCCTGCGGATGCTACATTTGAAGACCAATTGCGTCACAGCAGCGCGATTTGGCTGTGTCCGTCAAATGCGTTCTTACATTCTCGATCAACGAAAGATCCAGCACCTGGTTCCTTCCTGGCCACAACTATCCCAGGACTCATTGCGCGACGGTGACGAACCTTCTCTTACCATGGGTAACTACAGCTCTGTTGCTAGGTGACAGCGAAAAAGTGTGGAACAAGCTAGTGACATCAAATAGCCGACGGAGGCGGGTCGTCTTCATCGGCCCCCTGAACCGGGACACAGCTACTGACTGATGAAAACATCCACGTTTGGCATCTGTACGCTCCTCTGCCTGTGCAGCATTGAGCCTGTAGATCTGGAAAAAAATGTTTTTCCTCTGTGGATCGTCCAATGATGTCAGAGTAGCGAGGTGCCGCCTAGAAACACTTTGCTTCCATCTGCAGATGTTTAACACTCTTAATCGTAGTTGACATCAGGCCTCGTACGTTTAGTGTCACAGACGAAAGCACTGCTGATCCTGTGTGTGTGTGTGTGTGTGTGTGTGTGTGTGTGTGTGTGTGTGTGTGTGTGTGTGTGTGTGTGTGTGTGTGTGTGTGTGTGTGTGTGTGTGTGTGTGTGTGTGTGTGTGTGTGTGTGTGTGTGTGTGTGTGTGTGTGTGTGTGTGTGTGTGTGTGTGTGTGTGTGTGTGTATGTACTCTTCAGAGATGAGGTTCAATGACTTGAGTGCCTCAATAAGTTCACACATGCAAATCAGTCCTGAATATCTGGGCTTTGTTCTAGTGTCATGAAATTCCCAGCCTGTCTAACCTTCATGCCACATTCTCACAACAACTGAGCTGTGAGAAGCATTCATTTTTAGTCAACACTTTCCATGCACAAGGAATTTGAACTTGTGCATGTTAAAGTGTCATTGGATGTCAGATGTCGCTCTTAATAATCTGTGAAGATGTTTTAAAGGGAAAAAAGTTTTCGCATTAACCAAACTAATGCAGACTAACTGCACACAAATTAAATATTGGGAGTCTAAAAAGCTGTTTATGGCTCAGGTTTCTGGGTCTTACGAATTGACCACCACAAAAAACAACTGTCCAAATTGCACCAAACCCTTTGCTGTTTTTCATTGTGTTTCCTTTTCTATCTGCTTCCTTCCGACCTGTCCTTGCTGTCTATTCTTTTTTTTAATCTTGCAGATTCATTTCAGTTAACAGTTTAAGATGAGCAGTACTGACATTAGTGGCTTACTCTGCATCCATCAATCTAGTTACCTAATGTGACTGAATAAAACTACCACACTGTATGTGCATGTCATGGTAGTTAAATACTAATGCAGACTCAATCATCATCATCATCACTGCTGTGAAGTGAAGGCTCAGGATTTTGTCCTATTGATCGACAGCCCCTCTCGAGACCTCTAGTCGGCAGTGTTCTTCATAGGTTTCTGCTTTAAGAAGATAGAAAGGTCAACTTGCAAATCCCTCATACAAGAAATAAAGAAAGGTTGTGATGTGCCTGGCACCGTGGACCTTAAACAGAGTATGTAAGACCAGTAACTGACCGAAAATTGCGAAAGGAATATATGTTTTAAGTAAATGTTACGTGAAGCCATTTCCCAGAAAAACATCACGTGACTATGGCAGGAGAATTTGTGTAAAGTAGTAAAGCTTTTTTGCGGGAATTTGTGATTTTTACAGAAGTGGTTTGATTCTTCTCATTATTAGGTTTCAATGTCTCTCAATAGTGTCTGGTTAATAGGATCGGCTTCTCAAAATCCTGAACCCTCCATTTAATACCAAAACTAGGTCCAAATGGTTCTGTGTTTAGACACTTTTCCAAAACTGAGAAGAAAAACCCATTGCAACCTAGTTCTGGTGGTCATGCTCTGAGTTTTAAAAGAGACTCATGCTTCTCACATCCCCCCTCAGTCACTGGAAATGTTCTTATTTTCTCTCTTTGCATCACATTCACTATGTCCTGTTTGTGCCTTAGCGAACGATACTGGTTGGTCGACTGTTGGCAAGACAAACTCAACTCTGAAGCCTCCTGAGAGAAGGGACTCGGGGAGTGACACCCAGGGAAAAAGCCCCCCCTCAGGTTCCCCCGTCACTCCAAGTGGAGAAAAGGTTGGTCGTCTTTCATTTTAATAAAGAAAGTAAGGATGTTCATCCTCTTCTGTGTCTATAGGTGCTTTCAGAATATGAATTCTAGATTGAGGTCTTGTGTCTCTGTCAGTAATTTAATTTTAGGTGGTGGTGATGTTTGTGTGGTTTCACGCCTCTTCACAGGTGCTAGAATCCAAAATGGCCGTCTCTTCCCCTGCCATACCCAAGCCACAGCCACCTCCCTACGGCTCCCACCACATCTCCGCGACCTCAGCCAGCTCCCTGGAGCGCCGCCGGGACGCGCCACCTCCTCTTCGCCCGCTCCCAAACCCGCCGGCTCCCGCTTGGCCCCGCACGCCGCCCTCCACAGGCTCGTCCTCCCAACAGATCCAGCAGCGTATCTCGGTGCCACCAAGCCCCACCTTACAGCCCAACGTGCCGCTCTTCCCCCCCGGGCTGAGCGAGCGGCTCGATCCGCCGCCAGCCGTGGCAGTGCGCCCCTTCATCCCGGACAGAGGCTCGCGGCCTCAGTCGCCCCGTAAAGGTCCTCCCACCATGCACTCCAGCTCCATCTACCACATGTACCTCCAGCAGGCAGCGCCAAAGAGCCAGCCCCTCAAGCCTGCTCTCAAAGCAGGTAAGACCGGAGGAGGGGATCTTTCAATACAGTGGGCAATGCTTATCAGTGATAGATGTATTCGTAATAAGAATAATGATTTGGCTAATTTCCACCCTCTCCTTGTCTCCAGTATACGGGAAGCCCGTTCTCTCCTCCAGCTCGATGCCCCCCTCGCCCCTGCCTTTTGTCCAGGCAGGAGGGGCCTTTCCGTTGCTCCATGGCCCGCTGGTTGGCGACGATGCTCTGGACGGAGAGATCGATGATCACGACGGCTTCCCGCACCTGGAGCCCTCGGCGCCTCCTCCAAGCGTGGAGAACATCCCACGGCCGCTCAGCCCCACGAAGCTGACGCCCATGGTACACTCTCCGCTGCGCTACCAAAGTGACGCCGACCTCGAGGTGCTCCGCAAAAAGCTGGCGAACGCTCCGAGGCCCCTCAAGAAGCGCAGCTCCATCACGGAGCCCGAGGGCCCCAGCGGGCCCAACATCCAGAAGCTGCTCTACCAGAGGTTCAACACTCTTGCGGGAGGCATTGAGGGGAACGGAGTCGGCGGATCAGGGGGAGGCAACGGCGCAGGCAACGGAACGCCTTTCTATCAGCCAGCCAATCCCCCCGGATATCCGGGAGGTGACTCTGTGGCCGATACAGACAATGGCAACCTCCCCTCTGGGATGCCGCTACTGCCGCCGCCGGGGGCAGAGGAGCTGGGCTCTGAGGCCGCACCTCCATCGACTGACGCCAACGACAACGAGCCACTGCCTTCGCCACTGGAAGAGCTGGACGATCCCGAAGAGGCAGAGGGACCCGAAGACGACGACAACAACAACAACGTGGGAACCTCTGAGGCGTCGCTGCCCAGCCCCGTGCCGGAGGTCACCACGCCGGAGGAGAGCGGCACGGCGGTCTCACAGCCCCTGGTGAACGACAGACCGACTTGCTGAGTTACCGTATTCAACACGTACATTTTTTAAGAAATATAGTTGTAACTCGTGTTCTCTCTGGTCGTCGTCACAGGAGAAACGCACAAACCTGAAGAAGCCAAACTCGGAGCGCACAGGTCACGGCTTCAGAGTGAAGTTCAACCCTCTCGCCCTCCTGCTGGATGCCTCCCTGGAGGGAGAGTTTGACCTCGTCCAGAGAATCATCTACGAGGTTCGTCCCGCGACCCGTCATGTTACATATACGTAAATGTACGTGCACGTAGGATATAAACGCTCCGCGTCTTTGATATTTTCCAGGTGGAGAATCCAAGCACTCCCAACGACGAGGGCATCACACCGCTGCACAACTCGGTGTGCGCCGGACATCACCACATCGTCAAGTTCCTGCTGGACTTTGGCGTGAATGTCAACGCCGCGGACAGCGACGGATGGTGAGTGCGAGGCGGCAGACACGGGAGACCTGGATGAAAATGTTGTATTGACTTTTTTACGTGTTTGTGTTTTGCCTGAGCAGGACTCCGCTGCACTGCGCCGCCTCCTGTAACAGCGTTCATCTCTGCAAGTTGTTGGTGGAGTCGGGTGCCGCCATCTTCGCCAGCACCATCAGTGATGTGGAGACCGCCGCGGATAAGTGCGAGGAAATGGAAGAGGGCTTCATCCAGTGCTCCCAGTTTCTATATGGTGAGAAAAAAACAATTAGTCCAGGGTTCCTCTTCCAACAGTCTTGAGATGACTCTGTCCAAGATTTGTCGTAATAATCATAATTCTGTTTTGGCCTCTCTGTGGCGCAGGTGTTCAGGAGAAGTTGGGTGTGATGAACAAGGGGACGGTTTACGCCCTGTGGGACCACGAAGCTCAGAACCAGGACGAGCTGTCATTCGGCGAGGGGGACGCCATCACCATCCTGCGACGGCAGGACGACATTGAGACGGAGTGGTGGTGGGCACGACTCGAAGACAGCGAGGGCTACGTGCCCCGCAACCTGCTGGGGGTAACGAGAAACTACACTATTTGTCACATCAGTCCAAAACTTAATCGCCAACTGCTTTTTATTTATTGATTAATTATTTGAGTCCCAAGTATTTACTCGTACCAGCTTTTAAATAATCACTCTGTGAATGAATCGATCATGATGACATAAAAACTCCTGTAGCCTGATTTACTTGTTACCAAAATAAGATATAAAAAAAGAACAATACATCGGTGCACTTATGCAAAACCAGAAGTAAATCACAGATTTCTGTTGTTACACGAACAAGTCAAATGAGTCCTTCAGTCAAACCTTCCTCCTCCTTCTGTCCGTCTCCTCTGCAGCTCTATCCCAGGATCAAGCCTCGGCAGCGCTCCCTGGCATAGCGTCTCACCCAGCTGACCTGTGGCGAACAGCCGGACCAGCGACAAACTAAGAGCAGAGAACAAAAGGAGCGCGGCGCGCCGCCTTCTCCCCCCATGGCCATAACCTCACCCCCCTCCACCCCTCAGCCTTGTGCTTCTTAACAAATCCTTTTCTCCGAAGCGGCAGGGTACTGAACTCTTGACGCACACACATTTCCATCTGCACACACAAGCACTCCACACACACACACCTTCTCATCCTGTCTGTCATCATCCCAACCTTGACTTGACCCCTGATTCAGTGTCGGCTCTGTATCAGACATCAACTTGAAGAATAAAACACAAACCCTCATCTCAGTATTTCTTACAGTATTCACACATGTTCAGAAATCTTCATCACCCTCCATGACGTCTGTGGTGGCACCGTTCTGTGTGACGATAGATGGAAAAATCATCTTTAATCATCTTTTACTGGTGAAGGAGAAATTGTTGATTTTGTCATCAGTGAAATGTAATTTGAGTTATCAGACATTGACAACGATTTGATCCCCCTGCGCGAAGACAAACACTGACATTGATTTTACTGTCGTCTAACAACCAAAGATAAATATATAGATTTAAATATTTTATTTCAATTCCTTCCTTCTAAGATTGTACGGAATTGCTGCGGTGTGAGATAATCAACCGACGATTCTCGGATCCCTGGAGCTGATTTGAAGTTACTGTTGAGTTACTCACGGAGTAGAAAAAATGATTTTGTTGTTGGAAAACATAGTAAATCGTCAGTGTTAACTGCAATGACCAAAACAAATCCAGCACGTTGAAGGGAAGACGGACATCGATTTATGGCCCACAAACTGTCATTCATCGCATTTCACCAATTTCACAACAAGACTTGTTTGTTTGTTTCCTCCATGTCTTCTGTTCAGCTCAACATACTTTGGCAAATGGCATGAATAAATTTTAAATGAGGCTTCCGTTGTTTTGTTTTTTTCCTGTAACATATTTCAAACTGTTTGAATTATTATATATCGTTAATCAGATTATCCTTGAAATAAGCAGGTCACATGCTGCAGTTTAAATACATTGTGAACATGTCTGTGAAAATGATACAAAATCGAACATATCTCTTAACTTTGGGTATTTCAGGGATTGTTATTATTTGGGGAAATAATTTGTCAGATCAAGTTTGATACCGATTGATCCTTAAAGACAATGTCAGGTTTGTTGTTTTCTTTAATATTAATCAAGTCATTCACAGTATGTATAATCTTTTTGATTAGTCCAGACAGGATCCATGTTTTTTTCTGATTTCTGGCACCTGATAAGATTTTTTGTATTTATTTGATTAAAGTTGACAAATGAAAACATCACCATTCGTTAGAGCAGAATCTCAACAGGAAGTGGAAGCCTTGCCAGTTTTTAATGGGAAAAGACTGGAATCATCAGCCAGAGCATTTGAATAATCACCTCTAACAGCTGCTCGACAACTCTCTGGTCTCAAGGCTGCAGTTGTTTCCTCTGCGGCCTGTGACGAACCCAAACTTGAAACACTCGATCTCAGGAGCGACCTGGTGCTGCTGACACTTTCACCACTTAACTAGTGATCATAGTGGTTCTGTTCGTCATTCTCACCTTTATTCTGAACAGAGAGGGCATAGAGAGAGAATATTGACAAGATGACGGGACGACTACAAGTGTATGAAATAAAGATTCAGATTCGCTTCAGACAATCCTGCATTGGGCCCTTTCTCCTCCAGCTGCCCCCGTCTCATGTCTACACGCCTCCAGTAACAATAACTTTACTCATCTCAAGTCCCATCAGTTTGTTGTGGAGTGTGTGTGTGTGTGTGAGTGAGTGAGTGTGAGTGTGAGAGAGACTGGACCAGCTTCATCACCAGACTCACACCTCCTGTACATAGAGCGAAGGAGATGTCACGTGTGTTTTGAGTGGAGGCGTTTCTGTACCAACACTGTTACTCAACACAGTCAACTCTGTAAATGTGAACAATAATAAAACGAGAAGCTCTGGCATGACCGATGTCTTTCAGTGTCATATCAGCAACGTAATGCAAATCATGCAGGTGATTTTTTTGGGGGGGGGGGATAAATGTGTAAGTACAGTAAGAAACCACCAGGTGGCAGTCTGACTGAAGCTGCTCGTGTTTTCCTGCAATAACATGCTCATGAAGCAGGAAATGATTTAACGTATCTTACAATTCAGAGGAAACAAAATGTTTGACTTGAGGCGGATGTACTCAAATTAAATATGGATGTAGTAAATCCAGTTTTGTTTTTTTAAAATACAATAACTAATGCCTTTATTTTTTATTGCCTTTGCATTCGTTACTTATATATCTGGCAAGTGTTCAGGCTCGAGTTAGCGGTTCCCTCTGTTTAACATTGGGTTTTACTTCATTTCCTTTTCTCCAGGGGACTTGTCTTTCTCCGAGATGACATTATTCCACAGGTCCACAGACTTCCCCCCTGGTGGACAGTTCACTGGAGCATCTCCTATCCAAGGTGCCTGAGCAGAAAAACATCACTCATTTATTTCGCAGTTTAGCGTATTAGCCTATTAATAACTTCACGGTTAGAAGATTGAGACCGAGATCAAACACTGCACTTTACACTGTATGTGTGTCACGGTGTGATTCTCTTTTTTTCACTTGAAAACTAGTTTTTGAGAATTAAAAGAGCAGTAGAGATGTGAAGCCACGCTGGATGTTAAGGGAGTCCTGTGGAGTATCAGGTACTGACCAGTAGATGGCGCTACGAGTCTGTTTGTTGTGACGGGGGGAAAAAAGGTGTGGGGGGGGGGGGTTTCAGAGGCTTTTCCAACTTATTCCAAATCTTACTGATCACAAACACCAAAACGGTTTTCTCCCATTTATTTTCATCAGGTCAACGTACAATTGGAAGGCAATATTTAAATTATAAAAGTTCAGTGGAGGCATCCGACACTGGCTGGATCCACACTGAGGAGACAAATTAAAACCAGAAGTTGCGTCCACATGTGGGGGTTTCCTTCATGTAGAAAACTTCACATGTGGATCACAGAATTTTAAATCAGAGTTGTGTTTCTTACTTTTTTTTTTGTTTTTAGTGTGGTGTAAATCCAGCCAGCATGCAGGAAAACATCTTTCATCTATTCAAATAAAAACAGTAAAGGGGCGGGGCCGCAGGGGGCACTGCCTTCAGAGGGGAAACAAGTGTATTGCATTGATTGGGTATGGATTTAAGGGCATTTAGCAATAAAATGATTATGAATTCATATGTGCATGTATAACAAGCACGCGACCTCATATATAGATATATGTCATCTACGACCACACTTGTTGAGACATTGCAGATCAGGCCCAGGCCTTTTTGAGAGTACCCACTCAACAACCAGAGTCAACAGAGTTAAGGCCAGCTCTTAACAGGACACAGTTCAAATAAGAACATACAGATATATAAATGCTGCGCGTCAATAATGAGAAAGAAATAAACCAAAACTCTGCATCACTTGCTTCTGTGTCACTTGCGTCTCAGAGCGGCAGCGTCAGGAGGAAGTTCAGAGTCAGTCTCTCTCCAAAAATGACCACATGTCACTCAGACAGGTCATCGCTCCATCCTAGAAATCAGTCTGTACAAAATGGCCCCTTGTGTTTTTTTCAAATGGAATCATCTTCCCGTTCGGATCGAGCGTCGAAGCCCCGCAGGAGTCGGAAAAAAGCTGCACGTGTCCCTCTGTGCATAGATTCTGACGTACAAAAACAGCCCAGGACGCGTCCCGTCAAATCGCCACGACCGTGTCTTTACACCTGGAACGAGACAAAACCTACCTGTCCTGCATAACAACTTTATTTTTATTTTTCTAGAAACATTTCATTTGACCCAAATGATCCTCCAGCAGGAATTGAAGGGATTTGGTCGTTATTAACAGTTTTTGGCTTCAAAGTCTGAGCGGATGAAAGGTCCAGACGTGTTGCGCTCTGTGTGTGTTTGTGTGTGTGTGTGTGTGTGTGTGTGTGTGTGTGTGTGTGGCTCTGCCGCGATGACGCTGGGCCGCGGTCCGTTCAGGCGGGAGCTGGGTGGGAGCGGAGGAATGCGAATGTCAATATGACCCAGAAGGAGTGAGACTAATGATGAAGAGCAGGGGGGATGGTGATGATGATGAAGATCTCAGCCTCAGAGGCTCAGAAGTTGAGCTTCGTGACCGGCCGCTCTCGGCCCGAGTCCGTGGTCTGGCTGTTGATGCGTTTGCGGTTGCGCTTCATCTTGGACAGGTCCTTGTCGAAGACTTCCCCCGACCGCAGCGCCGACACCAGGTCGTCGAACTCGCCGCCGTCATCTTCCCCGTTCGCCTTTGCTTTCCGGGCCCGTCGCTCCTTCTCTCTCTGTTCTTTGAGCTGCCAACACAGAAATAAATATATATTGTTTAATATCAGCAAGTCTGAATGCACTAGCTTTTGCCTTAAAGGAATAATTCAAAATTTTGTGAAATATGCTAGTTACTGCAAACTAAAAATGATAATATTATTATGTCTGTGTTAAGTTATAAAGCAACAATAACAGAGTGTGTGAAGTGAGCGAGGGTCAATGTTGATTTTTTTTATTTGACATTTTCTGGATGGGTTATGTGTGAGTCCGCAAATGTTGCTTCGAACTTTTTCCGGAACTTCCTTCCAGCCCGTAAAATGTCAGAGTGAGCGACTGGGTGCTAAACACAGGTGCCTGAATGTTCTGGAAATGTTCCTGCTCTTGTGAACGTGTCTGACTCGGACAATCTCCTGCTGTGTTAACTGGTAACTTCAGGGTTCATGTCTGAAAAGAGCTATAGTCTCACTTTAATTAATTTTCTAGAATATTTCAGATTATACTTTATTAACTTTAAGAAAGATGACATCTACTGTGTCGAGAGTTAACAGCAGGTTACAGACCTGCGCCTCCATCTTGGCCCTGCGCTCCTCCTCCTCTTTGCGTTTCCGGATGTTCTCATTCTCCTGCTGAGCCTCGATGAACGACTGCAGGAACTGGTCAAAGATGCCGAAGAACTCGTCCGGCTGCATCTTACTGGCGTCTTCGCCGAAGTGCTTCACTGCCCTCAGGAACTGTGGCACCAAAGAGAAAATCGGTGAGATTTACAGCAGGTCACCGCAGAAGCACGTTTGACTCCATCGTCTACTGTTTTACAGGAGACTCGTTAGGTTTCAGCTCTTTGAAATCAGAGCAGGGGACCGGTCGTCAGGCTTTGAAGATCTGACCGGCTCCTGATTACAGCCAAGGCCACAGACTGGAGCCAGAGACCAAATTAAGGCAACGTGTTTGTTGGGTATTTTTCACAGCAAGTTAAAAAAAGGGAGAAGATCCAGATGTGACGTCCTGCTGAGAACATAAACCTTCGTAACATTAAAAAAACTTTAGGGGTAAGACGAGGGGAATCATTGGTACGTGGATTCTATGATGCATAACATAACCGTTGAAATGTACCTGTATATTTTGGTATTCTGCATTTAATTTAATGTATCCACACACACACACACACACACCAGATCGCCAGATGTAAGGAGGTTCTTAGAGGGTCAGCATCGTGGTTCTCTGGTTGCCAATCATGAGCACAGAGGACCACTGTAAACACGCTGAGATATTTTAATGTGGGACACCGTAAATGATTCACAGACACTAATGGTTGCCATGTGACCAGCTCGAGCACCGGGGTCAATGTAACACACGCACTGTGGGGCAAAAAAAAAACCACACTCGAGATTAAAAAGCAAAAAGGCTCTTCCTGCCTCACACCAATAAATGTGGACAGACGTGTAAATCTCAACTTCGGGGTGTCGAGCTGTTTGTCGAAAGGTGAACGCGCTCGGGTTTCTGGCAGTAAAAAGACGACTCCCTTTTAAAAACGTCCGTCTGCAGAATGGAGGTTTGTTTCTTACAACAGATTAGCTGTGAGAGGAAAACGCTCAAGTCTGTCGGCATCTGAGGATTTCCTGCAGACACTTGGACTGATTCACAAAGCTTTCACAGAATGACACGTTAAAGCAGTTGGCAGGTGAGATCAAAGCCTTTAGAACCATGACGCACGACGTGCACACGATGCTGAACACAGTCGTCTGAAACAATATCCCCGCCCTCTTTAACTGCACAAAAGAAAACGAGCAGCAGGACCCATAAAGCGTCGGTGGCACTGGAGCAGGAAGCAGAAACACTTCACTCCTGCCGTTAGCTTTCCACGAAAGGCGACCAGCGAGGTCAACAAGGCGCGATGGAACAGCTGTGCCGGGAGGAATGCCAGCTTTCAGCGCACGAAGGTGGCGACTTACCAGCTCTTTGGCCTCAGTGAGAGAGTCCTCCACGTCGGAGAAGCTGAAGCTCGCCACGGTGATGAACTGACTCACCACGGACACAAATTTGTCTCCCAGCTCCTGCGGCCGCTTCTTCTGGTACTCCAGCTCCTGAGAGGGAAAATCCAAGAGGAGGAAACTGAAGGAGCGCGACACTGTGATCGGCACTTAACACTGGCCAGCTGCATGACTAATAAAAAAAACAAAACGTGCTGCTTTAGATAACATATCTTTGTGACTCACACTCTCAACACTTTTCAAGCCGCTGCGGAGGTTGCCGATATCTTTTTCCAGCTCCGTCATACTGCAAAGAAAGAAAGAAAGAAAGAGAGAACGTGAGAAAGGTGGTTGTTGTTCACAAAATAGAAGGAAACTGTGGGCAGAGGCAGAGCTCGTCAACCACCTTGGCTCATGACTAAAACAAAGTCGTGTAAGTCCCGAAATCTGCCTCAGCACAGGTTTCATTATGTCAATCAGATGGTTTACAATCTGATTTTTAAAATATTAGTTTTTTTTAAAGCTACACTTATGAACTGAAAGTAAAAACTGATCGTGTGACAAGAGGAGAGTTGACCAACAAGAATGACGAGGATTTGGTGTCAAAACAGAAAAAGCATAAATGTTTTGACTGTTCCGCACGTCACTGACAGACAGGCCACTGTGTTTGAGAGCAAGTGAGCGACAAGAGAGCGCTGCACAAAGCTCCACAGATACTGAGCCAACACGCGTCTTTAATCTGTAAGACTGGTGTTGTCACGGGTTAATTACCTGCTGGGAATATTTCCACACCGTGACATTCCTAGTGCAAAACCTACATTTTTTTTATCTTATGACCCCTTGAGGGGTCCGTCGCTCCAAGGCTTCACCTACTTGACTTTGGCGGCCTCAGAGATGCTCTGCAGGTCGTCCTGGAACCTCAGGACTTTGGGGTATTTCTTCTCCAGAATAGTGATCAGGTAGTGCAGGAGAGTGATGTTTCTACAAAAACACAGAAAGAAACTTCTGAGTGCTGGAGTGAACGCGTCAAAAAGTGCAATATATTGCTTTTATTATGTTGGTTCAAATATGATTAACCATATGGAGTTTCATGAATATCACATTCCCAGTTCCAGATGTGACTTTTTATATTTCAGACATTCTTTCTGTTGCTGCCCGCGAAGTTCTGGTTGTTGTGACTGAAAAAAAAGCAGCGCTCTTACTTGTCGATGCTGGATTTGGTGTCGGCGATCTTGTTGAGTGAAGACACCTTGAAGCCGTAAGCGTTTCCTCTCTGACCCTTGTTCATATAGTTTCCAAACGCCAGCACCACCTCCAGCAGCTGCTTCAGGTTTTTACTGTGCAGAATCTCCTTCGACGCCTTCGTCAGAGCTAAAGCAGAAAGACAATTTCTGTGTTTTAAGACTCAGAAGACATTTGTCTTTGGTAGCTTGTTCGTTAATACCTTCAATGTCAAAAGGCAGAAATACGGTACACAAAATAACACTTTTGGAGTGTTGACAAGAAAAATGGTTTGTTCGTTAGACACAAACAGAATATGATACTTTGCTTGAAGAAGAAATTGTGTTCATGCCGCACAAAACTTTTCCCACCTTCAACTTTGGGTTTGATCTCTGCTATCCTCTCGGCGAACTTCTTTTTGATGTATAAAGACTGCAGCCTCTGCTGGTAGTGGTTTATTCTGGACAGGAGATGGAAAATGTGTGTCAGAGGGAACGGGAATAGACAGAAATCATAAATTATAAACAGGGAAACCCACAAATTTAGACAAAAAAGCCACAAACAGGAACATTGTGCATGAAAACAAGCCGCCTGTGTGCTTCCTAAACGACACGTATAAAAATGTTGTTGTGGCACCGAAGCTTATTTTCGGCGGAGTTTATGATTTCGGCTTGTAAAACCGCTGGTTCTGCAGCTAATGAGTACCACAGTGACATCTGTCCGCCAGTTCGTTCTGAGCAAACTTTAATAAATACATGTGAAACTACAATAAGTAATTAAAAACAATAAACTGTTGAAGAAGATTTCTACTGTCGCTGTAATGTGGGAACGTCTTGGATCTTTGTTTCGCTAGTTTGTACGTATTTATGCACTTAGTGTCCAACTGTGACGTGTTTCCTTTGTTCCTTTTATCTCGCAGGACTGTGTTGACAAAACTGCGCTTCGAGTACCGTTATTATATCATTCATTCCTTTTATTCCCAAACACAATTTAGAAAGTGATTCACACAAATAGCCATTGTTCTCAGCTAAGCAGGAAACCATGTGTCATTACATGTATCTGCTCTGACTAAGAGGAAACAAAGGCCATTGTTTGTCTGCAGATCACTGCACGGACCCAAAGCTGTCAGTTCCAAGATATCTTCCTATTTAATACTGAATTTAAAAAAAATAAAACTCTATATGATAAAAAAAGCACCTGCTCATCTCGTAGAGGAAGCGGTCGGGTTTCGCCATCCGGTCGAGCTCGTGTTTGTGCTCCTCCAGGAGATCCACGTCGCTCTTCTCTGGGACGAACTTCAGCAGCTGACGGAACAGGAACGAACCCTTCACTCGATATATTCAACGCTCATTCATCTGTGCTCGCTACGAAGTCTATTAAAGCAATTATTCATATACTGACCAATGAATGGGGATGAATCTATAAAAGGTTTTTAACAGATTTCAAAAAACAATCAACGTCAGCTAGCACTTATCATAATAATGAAAACGTAGTCATTGCGAAGAAGCATCACTTCACTCTTCCTACTTCAAGTGCAGTTTCTGCTTCTGTCACTGTGTTTACATGCGCACGAGTAACATGCTAACCTTCAGTTTACATGTTTACACACACTATAGTAACCTCCAGATTTCCCCACTTTATTTGGGAAGCATGGCTCACTTATCTTAAAGGTAGTAGTGATACGATACACTAACAGGAAGAAGGAAGGAAGGACAGGAAAGGAAGAAAGGAAGGAAAGGAAACCAGATGAGGTACCTGCTCCAGCATGTCCTTGGGAAGGTCCTCCTGTTCGTCCATAGTCAAAATGGCTCTCTTCATCTCCTCGTTTGAAAGCTTCAGTCTACGACACACAATAGATGAGTCCGTTAGAGACAAACAAGAAAAACATGTGATGTGTCGGTGATTCCTCTTGTAGTGACGTCTCTAAACCTACCTCGAGAGGAGGATGTTGCAGTTTTGAGCTCGACGGCCGTCAATGACTGACAGCTCCTTGACTTTTTTAGAGCTCAGTGTGTCGTCCTCCGCCTCTTTCTGAGAGTAACATCGTAGAGATCAGAGGACAAATCATGCACAACACAACACTAATACAAGACTGAAGATTGACTGACACACACACACCCTTACATCCCAAACAAGAGCTGAGAACATTCAAATAGACTCAAAACAACATTGAACAAGACATTTATCGCAGGCAAACATGAAACACACACAGATGGAAAAAGGATGACGATTATATCAAAAGTCTGAAAGGTAAATATAAATATTCTGTTGGACAAACATGGAATAGATTCAAAGAAACAAGTACTGTAGCTGAAAGTACAACAGGAAACACGTATAACACACAACTTCAACAAAGTCTGACTGAATCCATACAGAGCGACACAAACCCACACTGTGTATCTACTGTACTGTAAGTGCACTCACCTGTTTGCTGTTATTGATCATAAAGAAGTCCTAAAACGCAGGCAGGAAGCAGGGAAGATGTAAGCAGTCATTAGAATAAGTAAAGCAGTTACGTGATTGTGCAGCCCATTAAAACAAACAGCGAATGAATCAGAGCTCGGCCTGCGACTTTAAGACTATGTTGGATCCGTCAGTAATGAAGTGAGCAGCAGTGAGACACGAGGCGATCGGTATGTGCTCGTAGTTTACATGCAGTGCACATGAGAAATATGGAGGAGGTGCGTCTGCTTTGAAACTACTCAGCATTGAGTGTCTACATATGGTGTTTTTGTAATTGTGAATGTCGTAAAAAGAAAACTACCTGTGAATAAATTTCCAGCCACTCCTAGTGTATGTTGGACATGCTTAAGCTCACATTTTGATATTAAAGAATTAGCTAAGAAAGAAGAAGGCTGTTGACATTCGACTACAGATACTGACGGTTTTATCTAGCAACTAACTGCAAACTGAAGCCGCAAGAAAGAAAACAGCCCATTCTGAGCAGCTCACTCATGCATTTTCAATCACGTGTAGCAATATGATCAAACTCACAATCAAAAACAGCAAAAAAAATTAAATAAAAAAGGAGCATTCCCAATGATTCGAGCACAGAGTTTTGCATCTAATGATAAAACCCCCAAACATGTCCCTTCTGCTTTTTTTTTTTTTAAATTTCAGGCTTGATTTTTTTTTTCTTTGGACATTATCTTTCCTCTCCCCATCTACCTTCTCAAACCATAACTGAGAAACCAAAAGCTGCAAAACAGAAAAAATCGTAGAAAAATATAAAAACATGTCTAAATCAAAGAATGCAAGCCAGCTGAGCCCTGCAATCTGCCCCCTCGCCCCGGCCCCCTGCTTTCTCCGACACTGGATGGCGACAGTCGTTGAGTTGATGAACGTCCTCAGCTTCAGTACCTGCTGCCTCTGATAGGCTGAGAAGGTCTTTTCCAGGTCCTCCAGGTCCAGGATTTTGAAAACCTTGCCGTCATCAACGTCCATCCACACAGTTCCCTCCAGTTTATTCTGAGCAGAGGAAAATAAGATTTTTTTTTTATGTCTCATATTTTCACTCAAAGCATCAACACATTCACGTCTTCTCGTGTCTCCACTTTTCTCACCTCAGCTAACTTGGACCAGTTGAACGACTTGAGCGGATTGGACGGCTGAGGAATGTTTTTCTTATTCAGGGACGGTCCCAGCGGCGCTCCGGGCGGCGGGGGGATGCCTCCAAGGGGTGGGCGTCCAGGAGGAGGTGGAGGGCCACCTGGAGGAGGAGGCGGGGGCGGCGGAGGGGGCATCATACCACCGGGAGGGGGCGGGGGAGGTGGGCACAGACCGCCAAAGGCTGGCATGGGTGGAGGAGGCAGCGGGCCACCGGGGGGACCGGGGGCGAGGGGAGGGCCTCCGGGAACAACAGCTGCCTGTCTCTGCATGGAGGGAGAGAGAGAGAGAGGGGCGGGGGAGTAACAGCAGTTTCTAATGTTTCATCCTCAAGTCTGGACAAAAAAATACTTGTCATTTTTGGTTTGGGTCATTCTATGGGTTTTGGTAACTATAACAACAATTTAGAATATCACCAGCCTTATCGTTTACACTTTAAAAGAATCAAATATTTTATGTTCATATTTCACGTTTCCCTTGGGAAGCTGTTTGACACAAAACAGTGATTTCCAGCCTAAAAAGTCCGCAAATGATTAAATGGATATGAATGGAGAAAGATATTTCTAATGTTTTTTTTTCTTTCTTTCTTTACTGCATACTTTCACCCTCTTCAGACTTCTTCTCAGGAAAAAAACAAACCATCTGGTTGCACTGCTCATACTCACACTTGGACTATAGTGAGCTGTGACGAAGGGTCATTTCAAAGGGTCATAAACCAAAAAGGTCAGAACCACAGTCTATGAAGACCAGTGTGTGGAGGTAGAGAATTTAAATGACTGCTTACATGTCTTTAATGGATTTGCTAATTACTTTTTTATTTAATTTAAATTAATTTTATTTTTTCCATATAACAACCACCCTGCTCAAATAGTCTTTCTTAACATTGTGTTAGGTGTAATCTAACCAGTTGCATAAAAATGTTCCAGCTTGTTACTTTCCAAAAAATATTCTTTATATGTGGGAGGAGAATGTGTTTACTGTTGGGTTTTTTAAATTTCTGTTTAATTCAGGCAAAAAAATAAAGGGTTCATATTCCTATCGATTTAATCCTCAGTGTTTTATCATCTGAAGAGTTTCTCCAAACAGTGGGATGATTGCACACAGATTCATTTGACCCTTCTTTGAACCCGGCGATTGCTCTGGATAAGCGCTGGTTGTCCATGTCAAACTAAATATTCAGTCAGGTTTTATTTCAATCATTCATTATGAAGTGACCTGGAGAATTAACATACAGTGCTGAGTTCGTGCAGTCGCGCAGTGAGTTCGGCCACTTGCTGCTTGACGCTCTTGTGCTCGGTGCTCTCCTTCTCCAGCTTCTCTTTCATCTTGTTGAGCGTCTGCATCATGTCCTCCTTCTCCTGTGTCTTTGCATCACATTCACGCTCCTTCTTCTCAAACTTCTGCTGCAACTCGTGGTGTTCTGTGAAGGGGGATGATCACTCGTTGAGCTCAACTGACAACTTGTTTATGCTATAGAGGTATTTGTTACAATACAAACCTTTTCTCATTTTCTCTGCCTGCTCTTTCCATTGTTTGACCTCGTTTTCATTGACCAGCCTGCGGAGGGATTGAACCAGATAATCAACTACAGCATCCACAAGAACGACTCAACTTAAAAGATAAGCAATTCTTGAGCCAGTGCTGTCGAGCACATGGCTTTCAGATTTTCAGCAAAAACAAAACTGTTCTACATTCTTCAGCCAAGTCATCTGTTCCATGTTCTCATACATGTGTCAGTTTGTTTGGGAGGGGGGAAACTGGCGGGCTTACATCCGGACAACGTTCTTCACGTTAAAATTCTCCAGTGGTGTGACGTCGGGGTCGTGACCTTTGTCATTCTGCAGGACCATCTGCTGGACGATGCGGTCCAGCAGCAGCCAGTACTGCACCGTGTTGCCACTTCTCTTGTCTGCAGGCAGAGACAAATACAGAAAGAGACGCATGTTTCCCATTAGTTATCTGTTTCTTCCTCTCATTTCTATTTCGCTGATATCTCAGACACTACTGACTGAAGAAGTCGGATCCTAAGCCGCTGCTAGATTATGATGAGACACGAAAGAATGATGTGTCAAGGCCTTTTCTAAAATTACTCACACTGAGCCAGAGAGAGACACTCTGATTGTAGGTTACAGCGAGATGACACATTATATATTAGATTGTTGAGACCACATGTGTCACTGGACAACCTGTTTACTGTCGCCTTGTGAATTGGCCTGAAAACGCCATGTTTTTAGTCTTTACCAGTGCAAATGGTTATTATAACATATCATATGCCGTAATATTCAGATTCCTCTTTCTGTCGCAAGTATTCACAAGCTCGCAGTTGATGAACTCTCGTCTGTAACCGTTACACTCGTATTTGCAGCTGAAGTGGTAACTTCACTCTCAATTACTCAGCGAAGGAGCTGAGACGAGCCACTCAGAGGGAGAGGAGATGCTACTGCAGCTACTGAGTGGCTCTTTGACTTCACAGTAAATGATGTGGGAAAGCTGGCGAATTCTAACCAGACTTCCAGAAAACTAAATAAAAAAATGATATATCTATGTATTAGCCAACAGCAGTATCAGATTCACTTTGGCCGGGAATGTGCTTATCTAATTTCTGTACAGCCTAATCGGTCAGTCAATATGCTTATCTTCTTGGCACAAAGTATATATATGCATGCACTGTGTATTTTGTGGGAGTAATACTAAAGCCTTGTTCGGAGCCTCATTATACAGTTGTATACATATGGGAAAACTCCATATCTTATTGCTTTTTGAAAGAGAAAAGAAATAAATACAACCAATGCAACAAGAACAGATTTCAAGAATGAGCCTCTCTTCAGACGTTAATGTAGTGACTTTAAATGTCATGGACATGAAGAATTAAATAGTAATTGAGGATTACACCCTGCTCCTCCCCCCAGCTAAAAGTCTTTCTATTATTCATTCATGAATTTTCACCCACTCTTCCTGCAAATCACTTCAAGTTCTCAGGTCCTTTTACGTTGTCTTGCACACACAGCACATTTAAGATCCGCTCACAGTCATTGAGGTGTTGTTACAAAAGCTCTTGCAGTAGTTCATGGTCGATTTCGAGTTTTGCTTTGGAGAACTTCACTCTTTTAGGTCTCACTTTCTTGACTAACTGCTTTGACGTTTGCATCTAGAACTGCACATATTTAGTGGAATACATTATTCGATCTACATTATCTGTGCAACGTTCCTCTGCCACTGTCTGCCACACAACTCTGAAGCAGACTCCAGCTGACTCCCCATCCTCATGTTTAATATCAGTCTGAAAACTGACCTTTTGTGGCCAAAAAGTACATTTTTAACATCATCTGTCAACAACACTTGTTTTTACAAAAAAGACTCAGGCTCATCTTGCTTTGCAGACTTCAGATGTTGCGATGAGGTTGCTGCTAAGTTACAGTATCTTTCATGTGGACCCTGTTATTGCATAAATGCTGCTCAGAGGAACAGTCCACAACCATCTGAACTAAACCTGCCTAATTTGTTGGCATCAGTTTGCTTCATTTTGAGACCACGATGTATGAAGAATCAGAGAATTTATCATCAGTTGACAATCCCCAATGGCATTTACAGCAACTTGCCTAACATTACTGACCATTTGAGGCCTAATGAGTTACGCACATTTCCCATGCATTGATGCATATTGCATAAAAATCTGTTTGCCAAAGGGGAGTTGTGTTCACTTCTTTCACCTTTAAATGTTATTTGCCAATAACATGAAATTTGCCTTTTGCATATAACTGTATAAGAGACTTTTTTTTAATTCACCGGGTTCTTTAAATCACATTTCACAGGATTTTGTATTTCTGTGTGGTATGGACAGTAGTGTGCAGTCGAGTAACTAATAATTCAAAGAATCACTCACGTGGCATGAGGAGACAGTGATGCAGCACAGACATAAAGTGCGGGTATGCATCTGTGTGGTTCATCTTTTTGCGGATGAGATCAAAAACTTGGGTGGCACTTTTGGTATCAATGTGTGCCTAGAGTAGAAGGAGTAAAACAACCCAAGCATGAATACATATTAATAGTAATAATCGTGCAAGGGCAGGGTCAGGAACGTTTTTCACTTACAGACTCAAATCGTTTTGACAAAGCCAGCTCATCCTCGTTCCGTAGCATCTCAAAGTAGTCTAAATGCCTGAGAGGGTCAGAAGGACAGACACAGTGATATTTATTCTCTCCAGGGCAGTGGAGTGCAACCACACAATCTGTTGCCATTCACATGAAATGTCTACACCTTAGACAATATTTAGAGGGTACAAGATTATTTCATGGATAAGACCTCCATAAAATCAGACCAACTTATTTTTGCATTATTCATGCATAATATATGGAATAGAGTGTAAACGTATACCACACGAGAGGTTTTCAATCCACATTCATCTTTTTTATAGATTAAAGGTTGTTGTGCAGCCACAAAAACTTGTTTTGTTTTTATCTGTGCTCTGCTGCGAGTCGAAATTCCCCTAGTGGGACAATACACTACAGAACTGAAATGTTTAAAATTGTTCTACTTTTGATCAACAAACACCGATTGGTGCTACTCTTTTACAGGTGTTCTATTAGAAATTGAAAATAGTATTTTGGACAGATATCTTGTTGTTTTTTGTTCAAACTCACCTGTCTAATGTGGAGTTTTCATGAGAACGTAGTTTATCAATCACAGGTTGGATGCCCAGCATAAGAAACTCATATCGGAGGTGGATACGGAATTCCAAACTTGACTGTATTTGAAGAAATCATAAGAAATTAGCAGGAAAATGCAAACAATGTTGTAAGTCTGTTGAATGCACAGCCAAGGGACATGATGACCTTCTAGAGTGAAAACAACCATAAACATCATATAAAATTCACCTCTCCAGCTCCTTGACTTAGCACAGCGTTAATAAAGGACATGATGGCTGTTTTCAAGTTGACCTCATCTCTGTATCGCCCCGTACTCCGGTCCAGATCATTTATAAGTGTCTGAGGGACGACAAGTCATTACAGGTGTTAGATTTCTTCACACAATGCTGCTTTTTAACGACATTATCTATTTGCTAAGGATTTACAACCAAATCTTTGCAATTGGCTTCAACCCACCTGGAATCGCGTCCTCTCGCAGGCGAAACGCTGGTAGTGCAACATGGCCTCCAGGATTTTTTTGTGTCCACCTGGCACCAGACACACTGCGCCCATGATCTCCAGCACTGCCACCTTGGTCTTGATGTTCTCCGTGGCCAGGCTCTGGGCGATGATGTTGATGCTCTCAGTGTGCGAGAGGACGTGGGCGCGACCCTGGGAGTTGTTCATCAGAGCTTTGATGCACCCGATTAGAGACGTGTGGATCTGTGACTCTGTGGTCTCGTAGTCCATGCTCTTCAGGAAGTTCAGAATACACGTCAGGCCGTCCAGGTCGATGAAACGGGTCACGAACCTGAGAGCGGAGCAGACAGAGAGAAGTCGTGTTGGTTTACTGACAACTTTAAATAAGTCCTGGTGGTACTAGATTTAATAAGATATGTATATGTACCACCACTTGTCTTATGTACAGACTTATCCATACTTTAACTGAATCGTCTCTCGTAAATGTGATAAGCCATAACATTTGCTTTTTATGTCTATTGAAGAGCTCAGGTTTCTACAATGGAGATGAAACATTTCCCTGGTGCCCTTTAATGTACATTCACGTCACTCAGCAGTGACCTTCACGGCTGCTCTATTCGGAAAGGACTCATTTCCATACGCTTGTGTAGAACTGAAAAGAGTGACAGACAAGGTTAGAGGTTAAATGGGGAGGAGAGAATAGATGAAGAGAGGAAGATGAATTTTAATATCCGTCCACCTCATCGGTTGTGTCCTCAGAGCCGTCTTCAAGCTCTCGATGGTTTTGTTCCTCTCCTCCTCATCTTCCTTCTCCAGAGCGAGGAGCGTCTTTCTCTGTTGATCAAAAGATTAAACAACATGGAGACCCGGGGTCGACAGTCTGACAACTCAAAATCAAAATGAAGCACATTTTCTTGACATGGAAAATTTATTTGCAGGTGGGTTTATTTAAAAAGACAAAAAGCTGCTTCTTGGTAATTATGACCATGAGACGACATGATTACGACATTTTACTTTGCTTCACAATCCTGGATTCCCCGCCCCCCCCAAGAATAAATAAAGGTCATGTTATTACTTACAGCTGCCATTGAATTGAGCTGATCGATGTAGTATTCTGGCCAACTAGTTGCACTTTTGTTTTCTTCTTGTTCCTGAAAAACCAAAGAGAATAACAAAGAGTGAACGATGATGTGCTGTTACATAGGCAGGCATTGCATTTTTAAATAATGTCACACAATGCTGAGTTCATTCGGAAAAATTGTGGTTGGTTTATGAAAATTAACTGCCCATGACTTTATTGGGAATTTTTTTTATGTTTCTTGAAGGAAATATTTCAGTCACATGAGTGGAGAAGTTGTTATTTGGCTCATGTCACATGTTTGAATTCATCAAAGACCAACTACAAACCATCTAACTTCATACCCTCGTTTTTTGCTTTTTCAGATTACGAAACAAACAAACACTAAACACACATGGAACAGCGGGTCTGGGGAATAAATAGATAAGAAATGGAACAAGAACTTAAAGTAGGGCGACACAGATATTCCATTTTATCCTACAGTGCCTCACTGACTTTGAAGTGGTGAAAGAGGACAAGTGCTGAAATAAGAGCACAGCTGCTTGGTAACATCTTGAGATTAGCAAATGAAAGTTAAAACTACAGATTAAGGACATGGCCTTACTTATGCCGAGATTAATCTCCTGACAGGGATGTTTGTATTACGAGTGGAAAAAATAACTGCAAGTTATTTCTTAGATGATTTAATTTTCAAACTCAGGAGGAACACCGAGGAGAAAATAACTTGACCCTGAACTTGGCTTGTACATAAAAGGCCCCCAGGCTTTCATTTCAACTCTTGGTCCATTAAGCACAAGCGAGCTGTGACCATCAGAAACTAATTGGGCGTCGGTTAATACAGTGGCCTGCAGAGACTTGGCTGCTCCTGCAGAAACTGCGGACCTTGGCAGGTCTGCAGTGACCGTGCAGCGACGAGAAGGCCCGATCCTGCTGTTCCCCTCACGACCGGTGCCAGCGCGACCAGGCGGATTGCTGGAAGAAGTTCAGTCCGTTTAGTGGAGCAGACAAAGAGGTGGTGGGACCACTTCCTTTTAAATCTCAAAGAGTTCCATCCTTAACTCGGAAGTCAGCGGTCTTCAAACACGGATAGTAAATTTAGAGTCATGGGGGAGTGTATTCCAGGGATTTTTTTTTTCCACATTTGAGAAAGTAAAGATCAAAGTCGCATTAGGAAACAGGAATCAATCTTGGTTACTTAAGGCTAATAGGACATTGTTTTTAAAAGAGAAGCTCTGTCCACTCAGAGGTCAAACTTTTTCTTTGATGAAATTTGAAACGTGCAAACAACCACATCGGTAAATCTGCTTCTTGGCAGAAGATGTAGCCAAGAAGAGAGCGTACAAGGAGAAGGAAGGAGATTGATTCTCTGCAGAATGATTTCATCAGCTCAGGTGCCCGGCCAAATCAAACAGCAAAAACTTTGACTGACTCTCGTCTCAGCTCGACTTCATTAGGGTCTAATCACCAAGAAACGACTGGTGGAAAAAAAAATAGCGCGCTCATCACTCGCGAACTCGGAGCGCCCTGATGATGACCCCACCTTCCTCCCGCTTATCCCCCAGACCCGCACACAAAAGCCGCACCTGTGTTAAGTGAAGCCTTCCTGTTTGTCTTGGACAACCGACCGCTTCCTCTGCCTCTTTTCTACGCACACAGACTCTTCCTCCCTGATCTCAGATGGCGAGTTTGCATCTGCCTGAGTCAGGGCCAGAGCACGCTGCAGACTCAGCAATATTGATGCCGTCCCTCTTCCCTTCCCCCCTCTTCTGCATGTCGATGTTGCACGTAAAGATTTCGACTAAACCCCCCTCCACCTTTACAGCAGACCTGAAACATCCCTGCATGTTCTCTTGAGGCTGAGCAGAGGCAATGCAAAGTTTTCCAGTTTATAATGAGGCCACTGATGGGGACAGTACAAACTGGAATATGCATGTGCCGTTTCCATTTCCACCATTTTGCTGTCATCACTCTCGCCCAATGTCAGCTGGGACTGGTTCCGGCCCCCCTGCAACCCTCGAAAGATGAGTGGTGTATGTATGATAGCGGTTTTTGAACTTAAGTGTAACACACACACAGCTGTGTTTTCCAAAGATGTGCACTGTTCACTGACATACCAACTACTCATCCATCAGACTAGTTCCCAATTCTCCTGACGCCCAGCTTGTAACTGGACGTAGGAAAAGATTAATAAATCTGCATATTAGTCAGGACAGGATTTCCTACACACTCATATCTACGGCCTTGAGAAACACTGCTGCAAAAAATGTCTGGCGGTATTCAGAGGTAGCTGGGAGGCTCAACACGATCTAAAGTAGGACAGGCGTCGGCGTTTTACAGCAGTCTGTTGTTATATCAGAGCGAGAAGACATTATGAAATAGGACCTTGTCACAGAGTGTGTTATGGCTACATGAAGCTTTGATGGAACAGGTCTCTTATCTAAAAGGAGAAGCCACATGATTAAAATATCCTCGCTTCGGTAGGACAATGGAACAGTGAGAAAGGAAACCTATTGCCTGGGAAAAAAAACACTGTTTCTCGAAACAAGAAACAAGATACTGCCTTTGAATTCATCAGTCCTGTAATATATTTCAGTAGTTTATAATTCCTGACACGGCCTTCCTTCTTAGGGGATTATCTAATGGAACAGGCTGGATTTAGCCTTCACTTTACTCCCTCTGCACACGACTATTTCTGTATCCACCTTGAGCAACATGAATTTGAGTCAAGTGAGAGAGTTATTCGTGGCGGAGCTTTGATCAGGTAGAAAACACATTTATGTTGTGAAGAGGAGAGTGGGTGTAACTAAAGAGATACATAACAGACTGGAGCATACAGCTACTAAAACAACACTTTTGTTGTGTTTCCTGGTGTCGTGGCGTCTTTGACATGTTTAGGTATTTCTGTCTATAATATGTTTGATAGTGGCATATCCACCATTATATTGTAGGATGTTTTTAATGTTTCATGAGCGTGATCATTGCTAATGATTTACTTGAGTGATAACAGTTGATCAACTGTGTAAACAACAGTGACAGTGATGGAAATGAGTCTGGGACATTGTAGTTCTACCGTCAAGTAAATCTGACATGTATACTCTATATATACTAATATATATGAATTTTGTTAATAAACAAAACAAATTTTACATTATAAATTAGTTGCTGTTCACATTAGCTTCACAATTATAGTCTTTTCTTGTAACTATAGTAGATAAACTAATTAAGAATATGTATTTATATCACACATATGATTAGAAGCAACCAAAGCAATAATTTTTCGGTAGGTCCTTGCAACCTTCTACTCTGAAGACATAATTTGTACTTGGTGCACGGTATGGGTCTATAAACTACTGCAGGTCACACCCTGTGAACGGGTTTGGTTTCCTTAAAATCCAACTTCACTTTTAGGGCAAAGGGTTGACTTCAGTACCTTACAGAAATCAATGGATAGGACTCCCTCCAAACAAAAGGATCAATAAATTATGTCCTAGAGTATAAGGTGTGTTTTCCTCTCATAACAACTTAGTATACACCTGTCATCACATATAGAAAAAATAAATAATTATCTGCATTCCACAGTTGCAGACAACAGACTCATGGCAGGGCCTGTCGCAAACAGTGATGAAGGTTTTTTGTGGTGTGTGTCCCAGAGAACACACAGCTTTAGGTATCAACAAATCAGTGTGAGAGGAAATAACAGAAAATCAGCCAGTAGGCAGCAAGTTTGACGTGAGGCCCATTGAGTTTTTTACCTTCTTTTTGCTGCAGTAGATTTGCCATTTCTTCTCTGCGGGCAGGGCAAACATGGCTTCTCTGTGTTTCTCTGTAAGATCGAGCTCGTCCTGCAAAATGGAAAGAAACAGCAAAAAAGGTTAAAAAAAAACAAGTATTCACAATCCTTTGCTAATGGCTGAATGGACAAGAGAGTGTTCACTATTTAAAAATAAAGCATTGCTCTCAAAACATACTTCACAAAGTACAGCAAGCTTCACAAGTTATCAAACCATTGTGCTGCAAATTTAGAAATATCTACATGAATCAACTTTCTTAAATAAACAAAAAACAAAAGCATGTGCCAGGAGTAGCTGAACCAAAGCTCTGTTTGAGATCGGTTTAT
The DNA here is from genome assembly GCF_022379125.1 of Scophthalmus maximus. Classification (NCBI taxonomy): domain Eukaryota; kingdom Metazoa; phylum Chordata; class Actinopteri; order Pleuronectiformes; family Scophthalmidae; genus Scophthalmus; species Scophthalmus maximus. Next base: position 11,221,070 of record NC_061532.1, on the reverse strand, counting down.
GCTAAAAGTCTCGGTGATCAATGGGCTAGCTCTCATTGTAAATTCAATATAACTCTGAATCAAGTCAGATTTCCTGCAGCCTTTAGACATGTGAGTAATGGAGGGGGAAAGAGAAGGCGTGGTCTGCCGACTCGACATGTGGTAACAAACATCTGGAAACAACATGCATCTCTATGCACAACAGATATTTCACCGAGGCATACAACGGGTGCCATTGGGAGGTATTTAACTTAATGCCTGAGAGAATCCGGACAACTGAAGCAAGTTTTAATTGGAGTCACCGCCGGTTAAGTTTGAGTCCACATTGGTCCCATCTTAACACAGTTACAGCCTAAATGAGCTTCATGTGAAAGATGGTGAAGGTTACGTTGAAGTCCGACAGTGGTGTGAACACTTGTCTAAACACGTGTTTATCTATTACGCAACAGATGGAGATTAAGTTAATGTTGTTGTTTACATTGTTTAAGTGTTTTATGGTAACTACTCATCATGGGAATTGTCATTGGAGATGGTCTTTGCTAAAGCCATCAACCCCTGAGAAATCAATATGTGCAATGATCAAATTTCCTTAAAACGGTTGTGTGGGCTATTGATTAATTCTGTGAGTTACGCCCAGATACTTATTCATGAGCACATAATGTGGAAAAGCCCATTGATTAGTCTGAACATTTTATCGTTTCATAAGATAATAATGAGCAGCTATAATTTGCAAAAAAATAAATAAAACATTTGTTGTTTTTGAGCAACTCTGTCTCCCTTAACCTTGACTTATAGGTTTTTGGAAAACTGTTCCAGTGAGGCTCAAGTTCAAAGGTCGGGTTTATTTGATCGTAACAGAGCAGATGGCCACAACTCTTTCCATAACGTGAGTCCTTTTTCCAGCAAACCTGTTCCAATTAAACACGCACATGGTGGCTCATGCTGGGTGAAAAGAAAAAGCACGTGGCTGTTTTCTTTTGGTAAACAGAGCAACTGAAAGCCTCCTTGTTGTCAAACTCAACTTACTCAATTATGTCCATAAAGGGACATAGACAAAAACAAGCAATTAGCGGATGGAGGAGGCAGAGACATTAAGAGCTCCTGAATGAGTTCTATTGATGTGCAAAAATGTCATGCTTAGATTACTGTGGCAACCATGGGAGAGGAAAAATGGGGCCAGAGGAGACGGGAGGCCACAACAAATTAGAAGTGACAATAAGACAGAAAGAATAGCAGCCTGGCCCCGTTGCTCACAATGTAAAGTAAAGAGGGAGGAAGTGACAGGTCATTTGTGGATGTCTTGGAATGGAACAGGGTGAACAATCGACTAGATCATATTTAAAAAAAAAACCATCTTCAGAGTTTGAGTGTGAAATATAGCCTGTTATTGTTAAATATACATATTTCAGTTCTCTTGTTAATTCAGGAAAAAAATATTTGTTTTGTTTGTAAGTTTGTTAAGGCCACACATAAAGAGCATACACATTTATAAAAAAACAAGTGGAATATAATTAGTCTTTATTGGAATAGTGCGCTCTTTTGCACCAATCACAGTTATTGCACTAAAACGAAGATGTTACGGTGTATGTGGGATTAACTGAAATTAAACTATATTGACCATAATGAGAGAACAATGTGACACAGCGCGAACATCTGACACTGTGTGACCATTGTATGAGTTTCTAATAGTTTTTTGTACAACAGTGGAGCTCTGTGGCTCAAAGTCCTCTTAGTACAACCAATTCACTGTTGGTTTAGATTGTTTAGAACTTGACCAAATTCTTCAAATCGAGGTCAAAGCATATTCAGTAAAACAAGAATTAGACGCTGCTTTCATTGGTTATCTTACCACTAACTCGGAGAACATGCCGTCCAGCTCATCGTAGCTTGGCATCGGCAGGGCCGGCTCCATGGCCTGCAGGGCAAAGTCCTCCCGCAGCCTGTAAGTGATCTCCGGGTGATCACTGCTGTTGAAGCAGCAGAAGATGAAGGAGAGACCGCCGCGCCCACCGCCACCGCGCTTCCGGGGAGCCATGGCTGTCCGATGCTTCCACCTGGTTAGGCAGGGAGGGTGGGAGGCTCCCTCAGGCCCTCTTTACAGCCTCCTCCACCTCAGAGTTCGGCCTCCGTCAGAGAGTACTATGGACACAGTGAAGGGACACGATTAGTTTGCGACACAACACAAAGACAAATCGAGTAGAGTCTTCACCACTTAAGTTTCGGATTTTAAACTGGCATTCACAAAAAAAAAATCAAGACGAAGATTTTTCCCAGATAAACAATAGAAGATAATAAGTTTCATAAATAAGAAAAATACATTTGAATGGTACTAAATACAAAGACTATTACATCTGTTCTCTTAAGCAGCTTCATTTTCAGCAGCTGAACGACACAAAACCTATCAAGGCTACGAGGTTTGCATCATGGGAGGGCAAGCATTGAGAGATTTAATTACATCGTTAACACAATAGTGTCCCGTGAGAGTGTGGCGTTTGAAATGGAGACCGTAATTTGCCGGGATTAGAGTATTCAGAGGTTTTGTCTCCCCTTGCTTCCCATTCAGCGTAAACTTTCCTCTGAAGACCTAACAAGTGATGATTAGAGGGGGGGTGTTTACAAAGGCTGCAGTGAGATGTGAGTCTGGCCTTTTGTTGTTCGGGAGACTGGCTTGGTCATCGTGGGTAGAAAACAGACCTTCTTATAAACCAAGAGGTGGTGTGTAAGGAAGCCCGCGAGTTGTGAAATGGTATTTACAACATTTGGAGTCCATGTCAGACTGATAGGCATAACCAGACTCATCCCTCCTCATTATCAAATTTAATAGACACAATCACACATTTGGTTTGCTCTGTAGCAGCTGTGATTTTTCTAGTAGCGTAAAAAATGTGTGCAATCTTGTTGCACCTTGTCAACCCTGCCTCCATATCACAGATCAAAAAACACAGCTGTCATAAATGACCAGCATTGCTGAGGAGGGTTGAGTACATTACGGAAAGTTTTGTCCTGCCAGTTGGAGATTCAATGAGCGATGACAACATCGCCATTTATGTAGGTTTACCAAATGCTTAAGGGCAAGTTTTGGGTTGTTTTTATCCTTGATGGGTGGGGCTCTTAGGGATGGTAATGTCAGTGTGTTGCTCGCTCCACAACTTTGGTTCAGATTTAATACCTCAACATCTACAGTACATGAATTGCCGTAAATTGGTTGTACAGACATTCATGGTCCCGGTTGATCCTCTGGCTTCATGTAGTTTATCATCTATCCAGTGTTTTTCTGAGTGACAACATCTTGACAGCCATTGGTTGGGTTGTCATGAGCTTAAGTAGCTACTTTCATGTTTATTTAGAAAGATTTGTAATAACTTTGGTGACCTTTAATTCTTAATTTATTCAATATATATGAAATTCCTATCAGCCCATTAGTGCTAATTAGCAAATTTTAGTATGGTAACATGGTAAACTAGTGTGAGTGAGTATATTATCGTGCTGGTTTTACGGGGCCCTGGTCAACTCTTGAGAGGATATTTTATATGTGTAACATTTTGTCCTTTGGTTACATCAAAATATAAACATTAACACCGACAGCTTGGTTTACTGCCAAAGCTAAAAACCTGAGACACAAGATTTTGAGACAACACAATCCTACAACATCACTACAATGGAAAACAAAAGCAGGTCTGATTTGTAACAAAATACTTATTCACAAAAACATACTGTGTTAAGAGAGAAGACAGCTGCAGTGTGTGTGTTATCCGATCTGCTGGCTTGACTCCACTGAGGAATAATGGACAAGATAATAAGTGCAAAAGACTCTTCTCTGCTCGTGAGGCAAATTAAGATGTGGTGTTCAGATTATCCACGAGGACACTGTTGTCAGCATGTCACAAAAACAGCTCAACAGTCTCCCTGCTCCCCGCCGTGACCAGCGGTGCGATGCCAAGCATCATAAACCACAGAGGCTGTGCTGACCTGCAAGAATTTCTTTTCTTGGTGGCAGAACATAACCACATTCACTTGACCTTTACAGATGATTTCCTATAAGTCTGAGGCTTCACCCAGAAATAATGCATCATATGCAACACCATGCATTTCTAAATTCAACCTGGTCCGGTCACGTCCCTCATCTTCACTATGTTCTTCCAAAAGGGAAAATGAGGACATTTCCTATGGCTAACTTTGACTAAATAGAGTCAAGCCATAAAAAGTAAATTTTGTGGTGGACCTAAATAAACCCTGATGCCATCACTGTCCTATTTTAGTATTTTTCTTTGGTTCATCTGTGTTCCCTCTATCCAGCAACTGTACTTTTCAAACGTGGAACTGTTTCGGCAAATACTTAAAACCACCACAAGATCTAGAAATACCAACTCATTCATATCATTTAGTTTTTTCATCCCAAGAGGTTCTTTGATCCTTGTCCAACACAGACCTCCTTTAATATGTAAATGCTAACAAAGTCAAAAGAAGAACACGTTAAGAAGCAAAACCCAAAGATGAGTTACCATTCGGTTCCAAGGTAAATTGTGATGATTAATTGTTGTAATGACCATTTGATCAGACACATTACACATCAGGCACAAATCCAAATTACAACTGCTGTCTCTTGGTGGCTAACAAACTAGTACAGTGTTCGGGCAAATTGTCAAACGAAACTAACAATAGCCACATTTATGTCATTAGTAGAACAATCATTCTTTTCTATATAAATAGAGCAAATGTACAAATATATACAAAGTCCAGTGAATGAAAAATCTTAGAGTCTACTACAAAGACAAGGTGGCTGTGGCAAAATTGCCGAACGGGGGATAAAATACACAGCAGCTCACTGTAGAAACACACACACAGTGTATTTATTTTGACACATCCTTGACTTTTCCAAATAGACTACCAGAGGCCTCAGCAGCAGCCGTTTGGCTGCATGCTCCCCATCTATTCCAGTATGAAGGGGAGAAGCAAGTCAAAGCCCTCTTTGACCATATTAGTCCACAAAGCTGCCCATCTTTTCCATTAGCTAAAAGCGAGCTGTAAACTTTGTTTAAACCGCTGATCCAGAGCGGGACAGTGTTGGTCCTCATCCAGCGACAGGAGCCTGGATGTGGCACAGCTCGTCCACGTGGGGAGGCTAACAAGGCGCAAACCACGGGGCAAAGAGACGGGGAGGGTTTTAGGTCTGAACATGCAGCAGGATCATTTCAATGTGAGGACTTTGTGTTAGCGCTGTAATTGTTAACCTGTGAGACCTGAGTCCTCCGACAACAACCCCACCGGGGCTCATCTGTCAGGCGGTCAAGGTTGCAAACACAACAGGGGCTTGTTGGGACAAGAGGACATTCCTATCATAGTCAGGTGAGCCTTGTGACCCTGAACAACAGCCATACAAGATCACCTTCCGCATTCACCTGCTCTAACTACAAGGGAACACAGATTACATTGAATTGCAGTACAACTCAATCTAAAACCGAGCCTTATCTGTCTGACCAGTAAAAGTCGGCAGAATTTGTGGTTATTTTCCAGGAATACTCTTTGTATCAGGCATGTTCGAAATGTTGACAGTCTGCAACAGCTGCATTTTCCGTATAATCCAGAAGAATGATGTTTATACCAACATAAATCCCCTCTTGGACTGCAGTGGAGAAACATTGTGACTTTCGCAGGCTGCTGTTTACAGTACAATGCAGACACTTTTTTGTACTTCTTAATTCATACACATCCGAACATTAAACCCGCCCACCCATATTCACACAAACACTTCTCTCTTTGTCTGAAGGACATTTCTATCGCTGGATGGCCTTGTTGTTTTCTTGACCATGTGGTTTGGCGGGTGACCTGGCGTGAGTCCAGACTGTAAAAAGAATCCCAGTGTTTGTAAAGTGAGTGTGAGGCTGTGTGTGGTGCCTGGCCTGAGACCGCTCCTATAAGACCTGCAAGAACTGTCAGGTCGGCGGGAGAAAAGGCAGAAGTGGAGAGGAGTATCTTAAGCTAAACACCGGGAGACGCTCACGTTACTTAACATGTGCGAAGAGTTGTATAGAGCGAGAGAGTAACAATCGAAAGATGAGCGGACAGTTTTCATTTTGTAGACCTCTTCTAAGCTTTGCCAAGATCTCTTCTTGTTTTCTTTCATTTTGTTTGATCAGTTTTATCTCCTTTCAATTCTCAATCTCTTCTTCCCTTTTCACATTGTTCACCATAGACAGTAACATGAGGGATTGAAATAATGTGAGCAAAATTTATAAGTAATAAATACTTGGAAATGTGTGAAAAGGGGAACAGTTTGAAATCAAACTAATCATTTAATCCCCAAAGAAAAACAGCTATTCTTAAAAACCACATCCACATAAATACATATCATGTCACTATGTCCTCTCTCCTAAATAGGTAGCTTTGTGTTTAATCGATAAATAATAACAGGTCAACGTCGAGCTGATGCTAATAACCCGACATGTGCCTGACTTGGAGCAGGAACTCAATCTTGGAGAGAGAACACAGTGGACAGTAGAGTATTGAAAACAGATGTGTGAAATACCTTCTTCTGCACCAGCTGGTATCCCTCAGCAGTTTCTGGCTCTGAGATGCACTTTTCATATTTTGAAATCTCAAGCTACTAATGGCCTTTATTAGCGGCCGTAGTCGGGGGCTGGTTTGGCCGAGACACAGCCGAACACTCCTGCCATGTGTCTAATTGAGCAGAGAAGCACTAAAGGGAACCTTGAATGATAATGTGGTTATGAAGACACTGTTCTGTCCGACCCTGACCCCTGTATGAAAGGAGAAATTTTAATTTCTCTTAGAAAATCGAATCAATAAAGTTTTTATGGTACCGTTATTATCATCCTTGCAGCACATAATTTTTTCTAAACTAGGATGGCAGATTTATCAACAGCTTAATGAAACTCCAATCAATTTATGAGATGTTTATCGTTGAACTATGATGAAGGAAAAAAACATTGTAACCACTGTAACCTGACTGCTTGGGTGCTTAGCATATAGCTGCAACTGTGTTATAGGCGGAGCAGAAAGGCATTTGGTGCAATGAAGTTTAATCTTCTTTTCTGATTTAGGATTTGGGATGGATCAGACTTGCAATTTGATAAACTGCCATCACAGTATTTTCAATTCAAAGCATCTCCACACCGTTCATACAATTCCACTGCCACTATTCTTATACTGACCCAAAAAAAACCAAAATAAAGCATTTAGCACAAAAAAGGTGCTTATATTGAAGCCACAGTTCATGGTTCGGGGATTGCAGTGTGCTTCACTCAAGAGGCTTAGGGACTTTTTGGAATCCCCCCTGACAGTTGGGCACTGCACTTGGTAATTTATTTTGGATCAATTTGGACAGCTGCAAACAAAAGGCTCAGGAGTCACACAGTGAAGCCTATTGGTAGTCGCTCCATCAAAACATGCAGCCTGAGCCTGGGCCTGGGCTGACTAGCTGAAAATCAATCAGCAAACCAGTATTTGCTTGCTCAACTTATGAAACGCAACCTGTTTTGACTTGAGAGCAGAATTTGTTCACCACCACAAAATCTCAATTTCGCAATGCAGCTGTAGTCCGTCAATTAGTTAGGTCTCTCCCAAGAAAGAAAAACCTAAATCTCTACACTCATGCATCTGGTCACAGTGGACATTAACAACTGTTAACTGACAGTGAACAGATCTATCAATGACAAAAAACTGTTAGCTCCCTGGCAGTTGTTTTCATGTTAAATATGGAATATATCTCAAATTGTCTAATTTTCTCTGGTTTAGCTGTGGTACAAATGGCACAGTGGCGCCTAATTGTCTCTGCACAGCTGGATAACATGCAAAGACCTTGTTCTGCCAATTACTTAATGGCACCCCGAAGTACACAATGAGTAGATGCACGCAGACTTGGACACATCAGAAAACAAGTGGGCCATGATGGAAATGCTGACTGGCAGGTTAAGAGGGGATTAAGATCAATCACTTCTCAGCTGCGGCCAGTCGGACAACTGAGAGCCATCAAAACTGACCTGAGTGTGACAGCGGCGGCACAGTAGCAGTGCTGTTTGACTTGGACGCGTTTGTGCTCGGGTGCATTTACATCACGGGATTGTGTGTCAAGATATGACAAAGGCATTGCCTCTGGAGCATTACTGCCACATGGTTGAGAGAGTCGTGCTAAAGAGGCTCTCAGATTACAGGATTAACACACAGAGGCGCGGAGAAATGGATTACAGCAAAGAGACAGTGAAAGGAAGCATTTATTACACCAATATTTTAAAAACAAAAATGTGAACTACTTCATCAAGTCCAAAGTTACTCTGTAGTATTTTAGTAATTAGTCCAGTTAATCCAGACAAAAAAAACATGTCAATGGGCTGTGGAAAATGTTGATAGGCCTTTTTGTCACACTTTACAGACAAAACATTTAATCAAATAAAACACCTTTTCCACTGGTCAAAACCCACTGATACCCACTAACAACTGGCTCTTGTCTGCAATGGGAATGAATACAATACCGGGTTAAAAGACACAGGTTTTTATCGGATTTGGCTCCTACTGGCAGTGATGGAAACATCTTTATATATTTAACTTTATATTAGCATTCTAGGCACTGACGCTGCACCTTTTCCAAAGCAACGTTATGACACCGTTAGAACTTCTGGACGTTAATGCGTAAATAGTTTGTGTACTGTGTTTTTTATATCTTGGGAACAACGTGCAACAGAGTTTTTTTTTCTTTGGAAAGAAGTCAATTGGATTTTTCAGTGTGTTTACCAGAATTTAAAAAACTTGCATATACCTGCTAATTTTGGTGTAAAATGGTTATTAGGGGAAGAATAACATACTATAACCAAACCCTTCATTACATAATGACAACAGTAACATTCGACATTACCTTTAACAGTACACAACAAGCCTAAATACTACTGTGTGCTCAGTTTCCAACACACAAGTATCTGCTGTAGCTAAAAACAGGGAGCTCCATTAGCCATGTCACAAAGAGGTAATCTAATCGTTGTCCTCGTGGTCTTCACACACCTAACATCCTAACAGTATCATGGTCACAGGATGTGACAACTGATGAATTCAAGAACAGCCTCCGTATCTCACACCTTCCACTGTCAATGTGAATAATCTGGTCAAAAATGAACATTAAACAGGAAAAGATAGAAAAGATGAATGCAGGGATAGAAGATGACAAACATGTCTGTGTTCATGTGTCATGCGATACCGACTGTTCTATCAGTAGATTCTGTGATAATCTCAACTGGCGACATGTTTTGTCTGGGAGGCCGCAGCATTATTGCAAGAACAATGGGTTGTGCAAATGCAGTGCTGGTAGAAAGATGTTTGCGGGCAAAGTTGTTGTGTTGCTGGGGAAAGATTCAATCACTGGTGAATCTAATTTGCGGTACCTACTAGGATTTTACAAGAATTTTTTTCTCTTAAAGGATGCCACAATGATTCAAATGCCTGGAAATTGTCCACTTAAAGACAGGCTCAACATGTTTATTTTGACTCTAACGAGTTGTGTATTAGAGTTGAAAAGTTTTGCACAGAGCTAGAAAGTACAGAAACGGGTATAATTCCAAGTTGTGTAAGTGAGAACACTAAATGTTATGTCAAAAACATCGAAACTGTTCCATGCCGTAAAAAATAAGTGGTATATCCCTTTAATTCTTACATGAATGAACAATAGCACAAAGCAAAAAAATGTCCATTTGGGAGTAGGGAGTGTGCGGCTGAAATGTAGGGAGGACAGAGATTAAGAAGCAGGTTAAAGGGCTGTTGCTCTTTCCACGGGCAGGTTGTCAAACTCGTTCTGCAGATAGACTCTCCAACCCCCCACTCTTTACATGTTAGCATTCTTCCTCGGGTCAACCCTTCAAGTGGAGGTTAGACTTAGGGCAAAAAAAGAAACAACTCAAACATGAGACAAAATTCTTGCCAGGGTTTATTGGCTAAATTCAAATAAAAACAGAAGAAAAAAAAGGTTTAGTTTAACGATAGCACATTAAACATTAGTAGCCATTATCATGCGATTTCCTAATTATGAGGTTTAACACAGCATAGATGTTAAAATCTTAAACTACTTGCTTGTTTCACAACAGGCCCTTGATTTTTAGGATCTTTTCATGAAGGTGAAGAGAGAGGGGGGGGTACTTCTGTGGAAACCAGAGGGCCAAGCTGGAGCCCATGAAAGAGACCAAGCCACTCAGTGGTGCAGATGTGAGCACTGTAAGCCCACGCCCACAGACCCACAGAGCTACTGCAGCCACGAACGTGGGAGTTTGTTACAACACAAGTTCAGGACCTCTCTGAATCGGAGGATGCCAGCACCATAAGTTTTTTGCTTTCACTACATTGTATTGCATAATGACTGATTGTTGGAAAACCAATTTTTTGTAGCTTATTACCGTATCATAATTGTGTTGGCTGTTTACACAGCCAAACTAAGCTTGAATCATAATAACACACAGCCACTGTTTGTCTGTGTTAGAAGCAACATTTGATGATGTAGCATATGCAAATTAACTTGTTTCTGACAGGTCAGGACAATATCACCATGATAGGTATTGAAATGCAAGAGTACACCTGATTTCCATATATATTTAAAAGGCATATTGTGGAAGTACAATTATACCTCTTTCACACCAAAATTACCGTGTAGACCCGGGTTTTTTAAACAAGGGTCGACCCGCGTTTAATCGGCAATTGGCCCCTTTCACAGTGCGAGCAGACCAGGTTCTGATGGTCGTGTAGTGACAGGTGGCGGCCATAGATGGCGGTAGAGAGCGGTGCGCCGTAAAACTAAGAAGAAGAACAGTGTAGTAAACAACAGAAAGCATGGTAGCCAGTGAGCCGGTGGTCAACGTTACTTTATATCTTATACTTGTCACTGTCACTCTGTCAAAGTTTACAAACTCAGCACAGTGTTACGAGCCGAGTCTGGCTCTTTAAGCAGGGGGCACTATGGGGTTTGAAGTGTGTGTGTACGAGAGAAGAAGACGCTTGGCTCTGCGCGCTGTGGTTGTGTACGTAGCTGCAGCCACAAGGAGAACAGGCTCTGCACATCATCCATGTTACCAATTGTTTATGGCCACTGTGTAATGAGAGACCGCCTGATGAGGCCGTGTGTGTCTGCCGAAGGGTTGAAATAAAGTGCACCGTTCTGAACCTCATCGATGATCTGGATTGTGTTAGTTGTTACCACCAACGAGCCAAAGCTAGGCTAGACGAGCTAGCTACGTGCGAGAGGTTTCTTTACTACAGCTGGTGAGGTACCAGCAGTTACCGACGGAGGAGTCGAGCCTTCGTTGCCTCCGTCATCGCGCAAATTAGCGGGTTCACCCGGATGTGACGTTCACATCAATGCCGATCGGAGGTGAAGACGATTATTACCCGGGTCTATGCAGGTCTATTGCAGAGTCATTTGACCCGGGGCTGAATGCCGATTTAACGTTTTCAGACTGCAGAAAACGTCGGGTGATAGCGGGTTTAAACAGATTTTTTGGCCAGTGTGAAAGGGGCTTTAGTACCAATGGAACAATCCTTACTATTTTACATTTCATAAATGGATATTTATGACATGTATTCTTTGATGGGAATAAAGCACATTATAGGATAAACAGTATATGCCTGTAAGGTTATAGGGAATTTATTTGCTCTTCGGTGTAATGCTCATCAGAAAAGTGAGCACTGCGAACATGGAGTGTTGGGGTCTATATTCCGTTCAACTAGCTACAGCTGTTATAGATAAATATCACTCAACAGAACTTGGTGTAATCTTAAAGGTGATCAGGACACTAACTTGTATGAAGGTTAGCATGAAAGTGAAGGTTAGCTCTCTGTGACCAAAACTGCTGCTCTGTGGACGGGGCGTAAAACAGCGAGTGTCGTAGGTGTGCTTATGGATAAGAATACAGAAGTTTAATGTTTGAGAAAATGTAGTACTGAAGGAAAAGACCCGTGACAGCAAGATAAAGCATTGAAAATATTCTGAAAATATAACATATATTCTATACTTTTTGCTGCTCAGCAGAACATGACTCAGCTTCTGTGCTGCTACTTCTGCCTGCTTCCTGGACTGAGCCGACATAAATCTCCTGCAGGTAACAAAACGACTATGGATACGTACCTCATGCAAACCGACTTCAAATAATCTGAACGATCCCTTCAGTTTGGTATTCTGATTTGTATTCACTATGTTCAGGAGGGTATGAGATCATCACAAGTTTATTATAATGAATCTCAACATATCCAGTGAGCAGATGCTGTATATTGTCATTAAGAGGTACATCAAGGAACTTCACTTTACAGATTACTGTAGTTTTAACTCACCAAGTCCACCAAAATGTTGAGAGCTCAAAAGTAATAAATAAATAAAAAATATCTTCATCAATATTATCAACATCCAGTTAAAATATATCAATATAACTGAATCCATTTTCAACATGATGGGGGTTGTCAATGAGGGCGCACTTTAGCTCTGACCGGGCAGCATGGATTGTCTGAAAGGTTGAACTGAGCTAAAGAATCAATAAGGCCTAAACTATTAGCAGAAAAGGGGAAGAGAGTCACCATCATCAAATTGTTGAGATCTAGGCTATGCCTGCACTTTTATTAACATTAGACATATAAGCTGTGGACTTTGAACGACTGAAAACATCACAAGGCATTAAGAGCCGTCATCATGGCAAAATTAGTCCCAAATGTATTTCTGAGCAGTAAAACAGGCAACCTCTCACATCGTCAATAAAGGGGTTTAGAGAGCGCTTTAATCTCCTTCCTGGATAACACCGAGCTGCAGTCTGTCCTTTAAAAATCCCTACCTCTTCCTCAGTTGCTATGGTAACCAGCATGGTGGGTAACTGGTGCAAGTTGGGTGGGTGTGTGATTTAATGTAAGCCCCTTCCACCGCACATTACCCTCCTTTTTAATCTGCTCTGGATGTTTATAGGGGAGAAAATAGGATTGTCTCTCTAATTCAGCGGACAAAAACAAATAACAAAGCCATTAAGGATTACAGGGTAAAATCACTCAGAGCCCGCATGAAATCCTGCAGAATTACAAAGACTAACCGTCTGTCCTTCGCAACGTCAGCCTGCATCGCATTTACATGCAATGTGGCGTATACATGGCCTCTGGAGAGAAGCTGAGGAAGTGAGAGTGGAACCTGAGTAGGATGGTCAGCGACAGGAAACGAGCGAGGAGAATGAACAGACCCCTCCGTGCTCAAGGTGACTTTCCTTTTCATTGACCCGATTATCTGCACTCCACCCCTCATCGTGGAAAAAAGTATGCCATCCTCTCTCTCTTTCTCACACACTCACTTGACACTGATAACGGGCTGCGTTCGCCAAACCACAGAGAGGAGCTGGTGGGAGGTAGCAGCCTCTGAGTGTGTGTGTGTGTGTGTGTGTGTCTGTGAACACATACTTCCACCAGCACCTCACCCTATCTCCAGACCAGCCTTGTCATTATGGGGCATTCCCCGCATACAGAGGACAACACTCTCACCACGAAAATCAGCCCCAGGGATCGGTCGGAGCGCCCTGTCATCCTCCCCTCCCCCCATGGTTACTACAGCAACACCAGTTTTCCACACCAACACCTCCTAATTAGACAGACATGACACAATCACCTACGTCTTGCTGAGAGGAATCCAGTATCCTGGGGAGTGATAAAGCAAACTACCAGCCGAAAATCCCCTCATACACACACACACACACACACACACAAATACACACACACACACACACACACACACACACACACACGCGCACACACACACACACACACACAGGACTGATATGATAGCCCCGGACTATCTACTGTCTAAACACACACACACATTCCGGTCAGCAGATAGCCGGCTCCTGCACTCCTTTTCCCCGCACTCATTTGATTACAGGGTAGAACAGGAAGATTCATTGAGTTCGTCTTACCCTGTCCAGGACTGCACTCGCCTCTGCTGTGCTCTGGGCATTCCCTTTATATCCTCATCTCACTGCCAGCTTTCTGCACTGTCGACAGAAAAGACGATGCTTGTACACAGCACGCAGCAGAGCATTTCCTGCGCAAGGTATGTTATCGACGCAGGTTCAAAGTGGTCTGTTGGAGCGGCTAATAAGCACCTACAATCCCAGAGGCTGTCAATATCAGCCAAGAGGAAAATCCCAGCTAGACAGAGGCTGTGTTTGTCTGATGGCAGGGGGGGGGCAAATTTGCCATACAGCATGAGCTCCTTGATCTTGCAAACAGTCAGCTGGCCGGCAAGTACTTCTCCTCAGCGTATCCTCACCCTCCCTAACCTCCTGCTCTCTCGCCTTTTCTCTGCAGAATGCCGTGGGGGCAGAGGGGACAGGCACAGATGTTACTGGCTCCAGACCACACCTCTTTTCAACACTCCCAGTCCTAATAGGATGCAACCGAGCCATGGCCACCGCCCAGCTCCCCCCCTCCCCCCAGCACTGGCTTTGAAAACTCGTGTAAAGGGTTTGTTTGGAGAGGGTTTGTTTGGAGAGCTGCAGGAGAGACATAAAGCGAAGGTATAAAACATGTAAGTGTGAATGTGTTAGAGGGGACAGAAGTGAGTGACAGTGAAAGTTGATCAGGGACACAGAAGAAATGAAGCAATACAGCATGTGAAATATTAATGTAGGTATGAACGCTACATCGAATCATGTCCCTCCTGGATACAATTAAGCGCAGAACAGAAAATCATCCTTACAATCTGGCAATGATGAGACTACTGACGAAACATCCAGAGGATTTTAATCTAAACAATCCCGGACACTCCCACATGATTTACAGCACGAGTCGCACTCCTGCACCTCAGCTAATTACTGACTCACAACATCCAGAATCTATAAACACTCCTACATTGCAACATAGGGGGGGATTTTGGATTGAATAAACACCAAAGTAATAACAATGTGAAGAAGGGAATTTGGTTTTCAATGGATGCTAGTCAAATTTGTATCTCATGAGGAAGAAATGCAAACAATGTCACAGCAACTGGGACTTTTGCTGCAAGGTTTTCACATGCAAATCAGTGATATAATAATATATCCTTTATTTCATGTGTTTTATAAAGTAACTTTAAGTGCAGAAGTGATAAAACAAATTCCCACTATATGATAACTTTTAAAAATGTGATTAATTTTGACAATAACAGAAAGTATATTCTTCTTTATCTCTTAAACACTATTTTGAAAATCCAAAAATGCAGCAATTATTTAGTCTTTACACCTTGTTTTGAGGACGGTGTAAATTATTTCATGCATTAATAATCTATGATGATTTCTATGACCAGATGCCACATTAATAGTGTACAGTCCCAAAACAAACACAGCAAAATGTTGCTATTGAAACACATGAATATATTTTCAAGGGGGACCTCACAGTGATCAGTTGGTTAGGTTTGTTACTGTTTTCTGTAAACTTTTTATATAATTAACACAGTAACAGCAAACGTGTTGTTTTGTGGCCAACAGCGATCAGTAGAGAGAAGTCCAGGAAGACTGTTGAGTCAACTGTGGGGTAATTTCTTAAGTCATATCATCCATAATAATTACCGTTTTTGTCCATCCAGGTTCATACAGGAGGTGAAAAAATACGACATGTTCTCATAAGAGAACAGAAGTCACCCGACTCATTCTGGTCCTACAGGTTTGCATGCAGGTGTTGCAAAAATAAGTGTCATCTATCCGTCACTCATTTCTTGTTCTTCAGAAGTGAGTCAGGTGTGACTGATGGTTGTTGCAGTGACAAGGCGTAATAGAGCTTTTGTTGTATATTTTGTTACTTGTCCAATCAGCGTGATAAGAAAATGTAGCCAAAGCAAAGCAGAGTATCACGTGGCCTGTAACTGAGACGGTAACCAAGACTATGGAATTATTCGATCCATGACTCCAAAAAGCCTCGCCGCCAAAAACGAAGGCACAAATCAGACCTAAAAGAGGAATTCAGACTTTTTCCTTTACAGTTGGGAAAAATATCTCAGATAGCCGTGTTTAGCATCAGAAAGGCTGCCTCTCTTCATTCCCTGGAAATCAAGCCCCATATAGTATACCGATCACCGACACTTCAAAAATCTTCCAACAGTTGCCATTTGGGGAAGCCATGTGCAGCTTTAAGATTTCTGGACCATTTCCAATCACATTATTACTAGCTGGGAAAGAACTTCATCTTGTGAGGCATTGCGACTTCCTTCTACATTTCCATATTAGATGCTGCACTGTAGCTTGATCCTAGAAACCGGGGCTTATGCGAGACAGTTTATCTCTGCAGGACTGGCGTTGCAGACATCAGAGGCGAGCCACGCCGGTGCAGTCATGAATGGATAACAGTGGA
This sequence comes from Scophthalmus maximus, assembly GCF_022379125.1. Taxonomy (NCBI): domain Eukaryota; kingdom Metazoa; phylum Chordata; class Actinopteri; order Pleuronectiformes; family Scophthalmidae; genus Scophthalmus; species Scophthalmus maximus. Next base: position 11,204,759 of record NC_061532.1, on the reverse strand, counting down.
AGCCGTACAGTCCTGGATAGCTGCCTCTGAAAAGAATGTCATGCAGCTGGGAAAACAGACAGGTCCCATTCCCATGGAGGGGCTTCTGTTCTGGTGGGACGGACAATCCGTGACAATAGAAGCCAGGACAGTTGTTTTGGTGACCTCTAGGTCAACAGGTACATACAACAGAAAAATTGTGGGACAATGAAGATGGTTATATTTGTCATGGATTCGGTATATTATACACAGCATAAAATACTGATTGCCAACACTAAATCTTTGGAATAATATTCTTTTTTCCCCCAGAGCAAGTCACAGACTGTTCAGGGCGTTTACGGCAGGAGCAATCCGACAGTGACATTATATGGTACATGGAAACCTCCAAATGTTGAGGATTTGTGTTATTTGAAAATTTGAAAACTTCTTCTAAGCCTAGTGTTTGTGTGACCCTTTTCTCTCTTTACTGAACTTTTCTGTTAATTATTAAGCAAGTCAGGGCAGACAAAACTCAACTTGACCCTTATCTATATGGTTTTCAACAGACAATAATATTTTTCTGTTGCCTTTTATGCTTTTATGTCATGTACTGACCTAGGAAGTAGGCAGCTTTGCAAAAAATAACAAAAAATAATAATTAAAACAACATACAAAGCACGAAGCAACAAGGAATAACAAATATGAACTGAACCAAAATCATTGTCGAGCTTGAAAGTAATGCAGCTATTCTCTAAACAATACATTTCGGAGACCATGTTTCACAAGCAAGAGATATAATTAAAAGTTGAAAACTGCTGAAGCTTTGCAACACATCAACAGTGAAACCAGGAAACATGGGAGTCTGATTGGCTGCAGATTGTAGACTGAGAAGTTATGCTTTGATTGTTGACCGAGTTTCTCTGGTTGTATAGAAAAGAACTTGGTGAAATGTTTAACATTCTGTTTACAGTGTGAAACATTGGGTCAGTCAAAAGCCACACACACACACACACACACACACACACACACACACACACACACACACACACACACACACACACACACACACACACACACACACACACACACACACACACACACACACACACACACACACACACACACACACACACACACACACACACACACACACACACACTGGGGTAGAAAGAGTGTAAAGGAAATTAATTCTGAAAATCCTAAAATGAATGAGCCCAGTTCAAAGGGATTGTGAGAATGAACAGTAAGTTATGCTCCATGCCAAGGTTGAGCATACTCTCAGATGAAACTGACTGACAGCCGCTAAATAGGAAAACTGTTTCTCTGACTGCTGCGAAGGAATGTGTGAAGGGGGAACGTTATATTATGGCTTGTATCATGTGGTGGAAGCCAACAGGGCTACAACGTGCATATGTTTCAGTCTGGGTGGGGCTATATCCATAAATTCCTCCCGTGCGGCCCTTCCCTTGTTGGAGACCCTAATGATCACAAATTAAATTCCACGATAAATGAGGGTCCTATTGGTCTCTACCCACCCTGTGGAAAGCTTGTAATTACCCCCCTAGAATGAAAAGATCCATCCCAGAAGGGGCGCACGACTTTCTGCAGCCACTAATCTACAACACAGCTGAGCAACTAAACATGAAAAGTAAGTCTAAGTAAGGGTACGACACTGTCACTCTTCCACAGACACGTAAAGAGCCGGGGATTGAACCAGGAACCTTCTGATCACTAGACAACCCCTCTACTGAGTCATGCCGCACCATAACAAACTGAAAAACAAGGAAAATGTCCATGTTTTTTTGTTTTTTTAAACAGGATAAATGTGGTACGCTCAAGCAATTAACAGGAACAAATAACCAACAAGTTGGCTATGGGATCTTTTCAGTGTCATATGTCATGGCTCAAGTACCCACATGATGTTTTCTCACATGATCACACAGAATGAGGCACTTATTTCCTGTAGTCCAGTAAAAGTGGTAACATGATGAAACATGTGACTTTTTCAAGAGCTTAACAATTGTAGTAGCTTTGCTTCAATAGTGAGTTACTGTTGAATTGCTGTTTATAGACTGATGTTATGGGTCACAGAGTGAAAATCCATTCTTGTTTTTAACAAACAAATCTAATTGCAAGATCTACTCACTAGTCTTTTACAGAGTGTTCAACACTTCTCACTGTCTTCCTTCACCAAACTTTTGGAAACATACATTTTATTTTTCAATATAATATCTTTGCATGGTATCTTATTAAAAACAAGTCTGTTTTCAACTGTTGATCTGTCCTATAACTGCTGCCAAACTCACATTTACTGAATATGTGCAAAACCAAATTATCATCGAATCATGTAGACCTTGTATGATTGACATACAAATATATTATTCAGCATTTTTATGGACTACACAAGTAGGGTTCTTTTTAAATTGTAAATTTAAATCCACTTCTTTGACCCTCAAATTGTAAATCGACCTCTGTATTCACAGCTAAACTTTGGGCCACAAAAGATAAAAGTTCTTCCAGTAAGAAGTAGATAACACTACTGCAAAAAATGTTCTCAAGTGAGTGGTGCAGCTGCCGTGAACGTGCTTGTAACGGATCGACAGAAATTGAGGGTTAAAAGGCTGTGGCTTAACTTGCTGATCCCTCCAGATGTAGGCCAAGCTCACTGCACAGAGAGATCTGCTGTGAAGGTTTTTCACAAGAAACAAGATTGAGGAGGCATAGAGTTGCAGTAGAGGTAGCATATAAACAAACCAACAAACAAATCCAATAAAGTAAGATTAATCCAACATAATCCAATCAGTTTCCAGTCTGCTCTGACGGTGAAGACTGCTTCATACCACTGTGTGGGTATTAGCTAATGTCACACACGACTGCTCTGAGAATTAGTTCACCAGACTAAATCCATGAGAAAAGGTCCGGGGTCGCGGCCTTATCTTTGACCGCCAACATGGATGCGAGACTGGCTTGCGGCCAGCCGGACCCATGCCTGACATAGAGTCAAAGTCTAAGGTGAAGCCAAAGCCAACGTGCAGTACACGGCCATCTTGCATGGCTGGATGGCTGAGTTACAAGCTGCTTATCTCAAAGTGTGTCATAATCTCAGCAGGGGGGAAAAATAACCTAAGACCAGACGCAAAACAAAAATATAAATGATAAGAAAATCTGCTGAAAAGCTCAAACCGAGAGCTGGTCAGTGTAAACTGAAAACATGAGGCTAAAACAGAATCAGCAGCAAGGGGATGTTTTGGGACGTTAACAAGGACACCTGCTGTTTAACAGGATCAACCTGACAGCCTCTGCCCTGTGGCAGCCGAGGTATCAACTGTGCAAGGCAAACATCTGGGACACAAACAACATTATGTTCAGGGTAGCAGTAAGTTCAGCATGAAAACAATGATGCAGTCACCCACGTTCGCTTCCTGATTGGTTCTTATGAGTCACGACTCGGCTTTCAGTAGTGAAGTCAAAACGCAGTTCCACCTCGTCTTTGGTCCAAGAAAAGAAAGCTTCTCGTTAGTAGCATTTTCTGTAACTAAGTAACCATCTTGCTTCCTGTTTACACTGGTATGCACATGCTCAGTGTACGTGAATGGTCACCTGATATATGTTATGTTAGTATAGATGGGTATTAATACTAAAACGGAGCTAAAACGCTTGTGTGGACATAGAAAGTTTCAGTTTTAAAAATCCTTGAAAAAAAATCACACACTGGAGTTGCAATATCCCTTTTGTTTCGTGTAAACAAGCAAATCTACCTTCAACAGCAATAGAGCAGGATCCCTGTTCAAAAGAGGCTATAGATTTAGTAGCAGTAGTTTAAGTGTCAGATCACTGAAAGATGAACCAGTTGTTCTCACGGATCACCAATTAATCATAACACTGGTAAAAGTATAACAAGTTACATAACTGTGAGAAAAGAAAGAAATATGGACGTGGACAATAGTTGCCACTAAAAGCTGAAACACAATCCCTCCCTAAGAACATTTAGCTGTTGACGCAGCTGGTTTCGTCTGTCTGGATGGCTGTTTTGACGGCTTCTCTACAGAAATGTTATCACACATATGTTGTACTGTGGGAACGTGCTCGTTGCAGCAGCAACCTAAAACCTTGCCCAAAGGAACCGAGGCGACTTATGTGGTGGTTACGCCAACTGTATTTCAGATAAACAAAAAACATTGGTCATATTGTATCAGGAAAAGAATGAAGATAAGAGTTTTCAGTCTGTAACGTGGCTGCGATTTTTCACTGGGCTTTCATGAGTGTTATTTTAAAGAAGTCACAATGTGCTCCACAACAAAACCACAAAGAAATAAAGGTGCTTTGTTAGAACAATCATGAATTGTACAAATTCGATAAGAGTGTGCGTGACTGACATTACCGGCTCCAGAGATGCCAACTCAGTTAATGGCAAATTACATTACCATGGTAAAAAATACCAATGACGTGATGAATGAGCTTAAGAGATATGCAAATGACCTAGAGAGGGAAAGTGATAAACCCAGGCCATGCATCTATTTCCATACATTATAAGGAGGATTATCTCAAATCAAAGCCGTCTGCTCCATCCATCCACATGTCCAAAAATCCAAAATGTTATCAACTCTTAATGCTTTCCTCTGTGCTGTTGTGAACTTTGGAATTGATACAGTCACATCAATTCATGAATGACAGAAGGATAAGAGAGGCCTTCTTCTGTCCTTGCTCTCGTGCTTGATAACTTGTCAGAACTTGCACGTGCTTTCTGGAGGGTGGGGCGGCATTTTAAGAGCAGTATAAAGCATGCCGAGCTCGGGCACAGTCTGCTGCTGAGTCTGATACATGTCTGCTGTTACAACGCCTGTTACGCATACGATGGCTTGTGTCCGAGGAAGAAACCTGCTGGCATCAGACAGATTTACAAATGAAGAAATCAGACAAACAGGATATACGGAATTTTCTGCAAATCTTTGTGGAATTCCTAGAAAGGGTTGTTATGTAGCCTAGATGCCTGAAATTGGAAGCATTGCTCACACAGAAACAGAAGTCAAAACAAGCTTTATATTTTGGTGTAAAAGATCAAAATCAAAGGATGAGATCTGCACTCACAAAGAAAATACTGGATACTGCCACAGCCACCTTTTGAGATTAATCCTAAAGGTGCCCTGATAAGACATGAGGTACACAGGAAATGTTTTGAACTTGAGTATTTAACGATTGAGATGCTGTTATATGGGCTACGTGACAAAGCTGTGTTAGTGAGCATGATAACGTTCACTTTGATGTGAACAAGAGTCAGCTGACACCGATCGAGCTACATAAAGAAAGAATTCGCTGTCAAGACAAAAAGCTGGAATCCAAACAGATGGAAACTCCGCTGTGACAATATTAAAAATAAAATAGGATATAGAGGCCTCACAGATCCAACAAAACTGGCAAAGACAGACAAAATTTCCAGCATCTGTGCTTTGGGAATTGACTTTAATAATGTGACCAAGACAAAAGGAATAGAGGCGAGCAAGGATTGAAACATGAATCCCTCCTGGCCCATAAACCCCCCTTATACCCTCCCAAACCAACATCTACACACCCCCACCTCACACACACACACACACACACACACACACACACACACACACACACACACACACACACACACACACACACACACACACACACACACACACACACACACACACACACACACACACACACACACACACACACACACACACACACACACACACACACACACACACACACACACACACACACACACAGAACAGGACCCACATGCTCCCTTTGTTTGAACCCCAGCATGGCCATTCTTCTTCCACGTCATATTGCTGGAGGCGCACAAGCGATTAATTTCGATGCTCATTGTCGTCATAATCTGAGGTTAGCTTCAGTTCTCCCAGTCTGGCAAGAGAACAGTCACTTTCAAACTCTGTTAGCTACAACTGACTCCGCTGCAAGACTATTAATTAACAAATACACTAGCTGGAAAAAGGGGTATTTAAACAGAAATAAGTATTACATACTGTAACTGTAACTGTCACTTTATATAACAGGTACGACCCCAGGAAATATTTTTTTGCTTTTATAAAAAGTGTGTGGTGCATTTAAAACTGCTGAACTAGTAAACCGTATGTGCTAAAAACTGATTTCTATTTCTCTACATATATCTAATAAAGAGTAAGAAGATAAATCACTTTTCCTGTAATAGAATAGGTTTATTGATGAACAGTCTACAACATAAAACTGGAAATATAAAGAAAGCTCAGGTGATTTCCTCCTTAAAACATCTGGATATATGCGTAAAAGCGATTTGAAGAGGAATGGTGAACATATAAAAATTGTTATCCAAGTTAAAAAGGGAGATTTTAATAATTCGGGTGATAGCCGACACCCTATCCATTTGTCCTGTCAATCTGTTTGCAAGACTCTATGCTGCATTGTACACATTCAACTATAAATATATAATTATTTTTAAAAGTCTTTACCTCCTTTAACAACCTGAAAAAAGAAAACTTGGCAGGAATCAGAAGTAGCACAGCTTGTTCTGTGCTCTTGAAGGTACAAAGCAGCAACAAATTCATAGGTCACCCAGTTCTAGATATAGAAGCAGAAGACTGCAGTTCCAGGCTCGATTCTCTGGAGGGGGCCTGCTTGGTGATGATAGGTCTGCTGCATTACCAGTGCTCAACAGCGATTACACTGGTTTCAGCGGATGGAGGCTAATGTGCCAACTCTAAAAGTGTATTAATAAGTCTCTTCAGATTTTATACGTTCTTATTAATAAGAGTGTAAAATCAAAAACATCGGCAGAGATTGTGACCGTTTTCCCCTTCAGTTAATGTCACATTATCGAGAAGCTGTGATGCATTTCTTTTATTGCTAATGACATTGGGGAACGAGTGAATGAGTTGCCATGAAAGATCCATTATTCACCGAGGGTCTGAGGGCTGTCAGCCCAACGCCCATTAATTAAAAATCTGCCACCACAGAGCAGCCTAGCTGGAAACACGGTGCACTGCTCTTTCACCTCCGAACAATCAGAAGGGTCAAGAGTCAACGGTCTTGGGAGGGGACATGCAGTCACTGAGTGGGTCTCTAAACTCATCTGCCGACGTAACTTGAAAGATGGTGGGAGAAAAAATTATTAGCAGCAGTTTATTTAAAGTTATCAAGGCTAAGCAAGGTTAATACAATATACTATGTGTTTAGTCCAAATTATACAATTTTTCATATTCTGTGCAGGGAAAAAAAGTAAAAACAAGAGAAATCACCACATCATCAGGTATGATCTAGTTTGACCTCAGTAAATTGTCTTCTCAAGGTTTTGCTCCCCCAGATCCAAATACGATGTTTTCCTAAACACCTAAATAGCCACAATTGGGTTTTCCTTAGTGAAATCATACTTCTGTTCTTTAACCCTTAAGGTTTATGTTTTATTTCATATTTCAGGTGGTATTATTTCAGGTCAAGTGTCTGGTCTGGTCTACAAGGCACTGCAGGAAACCCTTTGATCACAGAATATTTTCTGGTTTTGTTTCTCTCTCTCCAGTAAAAGATGTTTAGCAGGTGTCCATCAAGATCAAGATTGGGGAGTTGTGGTTTATGCAGGAACCTTCTTAGAAATATAAAATTGCAACAAGCTGAGAAGTTTCCCAGCTCAGCCAAAAAAGCAACCTCAATCCTCAAAATGCGAGGTTGGGTCTGGGGTGTGGCCAACAATGGCCGTCTAAGCCCAGCTGTCCTGACAGCAAGGACAAGTGCAAAGCCGGGCCAGACTGGGGGCAGGGTGTGGTCTGGCAGGGGTGCCATGGTGACGGAGCAGGCCTCGACAGAGGAGGGATGCTAAATTAAGCTATTGTCTGGCCCAAGTGAAGCACACCGCACAAAGAATGGCACATTCAAACAGTCATGCAGGCCTTATTGTTGTGGCAGGCCAGCAGTGCTGCGGATTCACAGTTCATCCCACAGGATCCACTAAGTGTAGAGAGAAGAGCTCAATGTGAGAAGAACATGATGCTCTGATGCGGGCAGCACCAGCAGGAAATGACTAGGAGGAACCTTTGATTAATCAACTGATTAATAAATTCAGTCGTTATAGACAAACATTAACAGATTTCTGGAATTTGCAGTGTCGCAGTTAAATTGAGAGTATCATCAGCAGATTTGTCGTCATTAAAAAACTGTTTAAAGATGGAGGTAGTCGTGGTGATAAGATCCTCAGATGTGATACACAGCATATACTGATATTGCAATTAAATACCTGATAAATCAGGTACATCATCAAATGTATAGAAACATCAAATAAAATTCCAACATTACCCAAAAGCATTTGGTAACATTGATTTGCAGTGGTGCCCACATAGAGATACCGAGGTAAAAAAGTATGACAAAAATCACTGACAGCCAACATGTCTATATTGCTTCGTGGTATATATATATTCATATTGCCCTCACATTTCATAGAGGGAGCTGCACAAAGGGGATTAAGGAGTGACACATGCAGCATGGTTCAATATTTACACCCCGTCACGGAACTAAGGTATGTCCACTGACTGGATTAGCCACCTTCTCAAACTATAACCAATCTTTAACTTGCCTTGCCAGTTCATACGGACATATTTCCAAAGAGCAAACACCGACTAAATGCTCAGCTAAAGTAATTACAGACATTGACACATACCCAGTGTATGTAAAATAGTTATACACTTTTAAACAGAACAGGATTTAAAGCCTACTATACAAAAAAAACCCTCATATAACGTTTGAGATCCTAAATCAGGATTTTAATTATTCCCACAAGAATAAAAGTCATCACAAGGCCGTGGCTCAACACCTGCCTCTGTGCATTAATGCCACCATTACACATCCAGAAATCATTCTGACATGGTGGTCTTACGAGGCTCAGCTGTGATACAGCCACTCCTAAATGACACCCACCACTGAATAAATAATTAGTCTATACCTCCCCCACTGTCGTCGGTGCTGTCGTTTACTCTTTCACTCTGCGTTGCTCAATATGAGCCGGCCAGAGGAGGACTGCTCTCCACTGCCACACACAGCCATTCCTGCGAAACTTAACACTCAGCTCATTAACCAGGTCCCCCAGGAGAGCTTCAGAAGTGTTTGTGTGCGTGCTGACGGACAGAGGCGTCGGTACAATGCACTGCCACACTTAATGGACTGGCAACTTTGATGTTGACGCTTTGCTCCGTAAAGCAGGAACTAAATCTGTTCATGTGTGTTGGAGCCAAAAATTATGGTTGTGACATATACTTTTATTTTGATGAATACTGAAAATATATGATGAAGTATGGGGAAATCCAATAGACTTGTTATAATCTATAGGAGCTGTGTTACTGATTTGTTGTTGTAATGTGGGATGTTGACACAGTCATGAAACCTGCGTTCTTTGGTTTGTAGTCCGATGAGGGACAGTCATCTTCTTCTTTTTTTCTACTTTGAGATCAACCTGCGTGTGGCCTAGAGTTGTCAGGTAAGAACAATCCAGGTTTGTTGTTGGAATACATTTTGTTTTGAGGACAATAAGAACAAGAGTTGTGAAGAGATGACATCCCCAACCCCCCGGCAAACCCAAAATATCAACAGGCACAGCTTCACTATCCAATTAACGTAATTGTGAAGGTTCGTGGAAAATTTCCAGATGGTTTTCGAGTTGTGCTGCGGACACAGAATGATTAAAGAGGGAAACTCATACTGATCACTAATTCCCCCCACATTATATGCTGGGGGATAGTAATAATAATAATGACGATGCCTTTTTTTGCTAAATTATGTTTGACAGCACAGAAAGCGCTCGTGTCTGTGAAAACTGACAACCGCTACTGTAGCCGAAGGCTGTGTTTGTGTAGAGGACGCAACACCACAGTCTGTCACCTGTTGTGATTATGATTGCTAAAGATGACTGACATAAGTTAACAGAAACTAATAAGCAGAACTAACATGACAGGACAACGAAACTATCTGTCAGGATACCTGTGCTGCCTATTTTTTCTGCCAGACAAGAGGATATGCGGACTTTGTACGAGGGTTCATTCACCATGAACATAAGGCCTTTTTCACATGTCACAGTAAGTTGTATTTTTATCAAGCTATATAAAACCAAACATACAGGCCCATAGTGATATGTCTGTGATAAGTCGACATCAGCATACAGAATCGTATCGGCCAGACCTCTAAGACTTAAAAAGCGCAAATCTCCTGCGAAAGCATGTAGTTATAACACACACTAATTATCTGCGCAAGTATTAGGAAAAAAACAGGACACGTAATTGGGATGTCAGCGTCTTGTCAACGCTCATGTGCACTCAGCCAACTCCCTGTCTTGAGCATTAACACTGTGGACAAAATAACAGCACGGTACATCATGTAAGGCTTCTCCCGTATTTACAGTGAAAACACGCCTGCAGATCACACCGCAGCAGTAAGCCCTCTCACAAGGCGGCAGCACCATTACAAGCACGTACAGGCCCCCTCGATGATTTAGAGCATTTTAATTCTCGGGAATGCAAGACTTCTCCGATAAGCACCTAACCAGGTACAAGCCTATTGCACTGGAACGATTACACCGTGATAATCTCTGTGTTGTGCTCCACGACCTGCCCCGCAGCTTCACGGCTTTCATGAGTAAGTCATTCCACTTCTCAGCAAAAAGACACACAACTGAGTAGTAACCCAGAACAGGTGAAGTATCGTGTGTCTGAAAGCTCCACAGGCTGCTGCTGCTTTTTATCACGGGTAATGTAGCAGTTATAATCTCTATGAGGGCCCCGCATCTGTATGTAAGATCAGTTTGTCAAGGATGACAACGGTATGGAACTAACACATGTAAAGACGTGACCAAGCCTGGATATTAGTACAACTTAAGCACAATTAAAACTTGCTGTTTCAGTGGAAACTTGTTCTAGCATTGGCACATTATAGAGCTCAAATCAAAAAAAACCAATCTGCACAAATACCTGTGGAGGCAGGTTAAAGTTAGAGGCACACAGATCCATAACTGCTGGATGCATTTATGGATCTGTGTGCCCAGAGATTACTATTACACGTTGGACAGTATTAGCCCATTGCAGTTTATACAGTAAAACACATATAGAGTATCCTGGTGGTCAGACTTAACTGCAGAAACAGGGTCAAACAATGAATTATTAGCCAAAGTTACCACATATGCCGCCTGATCCAACATTAATCTCCTCACGGACCAGTCCATTCCTACACATTCACAACTCTTCAAGCACTGTGTTATAATTCAATGACAAGGTATTGATTTGCATCATTTTTTCCAACGTATTTGCACACCTCTGTCACGTGTAGCCAACACTGTAATGACCTTTGAACTTTTCACACTCTGATGTGTGCTGTGGGGTTCTCTCTCGTATGGACAGTGGTGTCTCCTGGTTCCTCCCTCTATTGAGTGAGGTTATCTGGTGGGACAGGCCGGTGTCCGGAGCCGACAAAACAAACACAATTTGCAAAACAGATGCAAAAAGAAGTCACCCGACTCCTGTCTGGACCAGTGTGTTGGGTCACCGGAGCCGAAGCTCTGTGGAGAAGGAGCTCGGGAGATGAAAGAAGAGACGCCATAAGCACTTTGAGTCAACGCGCCGCAGCTAACGTTAACGACGACCGGGGCCACACCGGTACGGAGGTCACCACCGAGCACCGCTGCGGCCACTCAACGCGACTATTGTTTACACCGTGAAGAAAGGCGGTTTTGTTTGGTTGTCTTTTAAAAAGAGAAGCGGTCACTTACTTCGTCCCGTTGGCCATCTTTCCGGTTAACCGTGTCCACTACTTCACCAGGTAGGTAGAGGAGCGAGGCGGCGGTGAAAACAGACGGCGGGCGACTGGTTGGTCCGGGCGGCGCGTGATGTCATCGGTTTACTAGAGCAGCTACTGCGCATGCGCCGTCTTCTGGCTCAACGCAGTGCTTCATGGGTGTTGTAGTGTGAAACGTGGTTCTTCACACTGACACATTAGAAATACCAGTGTCCACATCCGTCAGACTCATTCATGGTTGGTCTTATTATTTTAACACTATTTATTGTTTATTAGTTTGACAGTTATACAATACGCTCATCACTATTTTTTTACTCTCTGGGTGTTAAATGTTGAAGGTTGTTGAGATATATGTGTAGGATACGCACTTTGTCACTTTGTCACTTTGTTTTTTAAAAACTGCTTTACAAATAAAGCTTATTATTATTATTATTATTATTATTAATATTATTGTTGTTGTTGTTGTTGTTGCTATTAAGTCCAAAAATGTTTGTTCCAGCCTCACAAACGTGACAATTTTCTGTTTTTCCATGGAATATTTTAATAAAGTACATATATTTGAACTTGGAACTTGTTTTGACATGTTGTTGCCCAAATGACAAAGTTTATAATAGTTGCCGCCCTGGTTTACATTCATAGCTGACCTGATATTGACAGTGAAACTAAACCATGGGCGCTAAAAATCTATTTATTTTTTAAAGAGGAAAGGGGGTTAGGTTAGTGAGGAATAAGCTAATACTGCAAAGGTTGTATTTTTTTTTTTAATAGTACCTATTTATGAGACAGGTTGTATTTTTGTCCTGCGAGCTACTGGACATCAAGTTGTAACCAAAAATGTTATAGAATGTCTCTATCTAGTGGTTAAACAGGTATACACTTTCAAGTAATGAAAGTCACTTGTTTGGTGTCATTAAAAATCCTGAAAAATAAATCTTATTTACTTTCATAGTATTGAACTGGAGGCAGAATTGTGAAATATACATACCTCAAATCCTGGATATCAGTCTACATTACCTGCCACTAGCAGAGGGACAGCAAAACAAGAAACTATGTTAAACCACCAGGGACTCTTTAATCAGGCAAGTCTAGTAGGTTGCTATGGATGATGATTTGGTGCCCACTGGTGTTGCAATGGTGAACTGCATAATTATTATTATTGAGGAACTCCTCCTTCTCTGAAGTGACTCAGGGATCATGTCCCCCAGGTTAGTCTTTTTGCCTAGGTGTTGCAGTGTCCACAGGCGTAGATCCTTGTTGCATTCGCAACTGGGTCAACAAAAACACACACGACAGGTGAAACAGTCTGCATGTTGCATTTTTCAAAGCTTCTCATTTACACAGAGACTGGTGTTTGTGATGCAGAACAGAGGAGACCAAACAACAGATTGTGATCAGGCATCAGTTTCATTATTCATGTCAATGTAGACAGGTTCCCTGGATGCATGCGTGGTCATTTATGTATCTAAGGTCAAATAAATATATTCCATCAGCTATCAGTCACATGCTTACCTCCTTACAGTTGTTGGTTTGCAGCCACACAGAAAAATTGAAAACATCATAAACTAAAACTTCACATTTTTCTTATAATATTTTCATCCAAACAAAATAAATGATGGCCTTTTTTTTAAATCACCAAACGAGGCCCAATTAATTTAGATTTGCATAGTGTGTTATAGTGACACATTTTTTCCCATCTTACAAACAGACAAATGTAAAATTACTAATACTGAAATAAAACATCCAACTCAACTCAACATGAGAACAAACATACCTGAGCAGGAGGCAAAATTACATTTGGAGGAATAGAAAGTAAGTTTGCTGCATTATCTGCTGAAATGTTCATATCTTTTTTTAAGGAAAATAAATGTTTTACCAAAAAAAATGAAATGAATGATGAGAATTAACAAATGGAAACCTTTAAATGACTAAACTGTTATTAATGCACTCCTTTTCAACATGCATGGCAATTAAACATAATGTAAAGTGTTCATTAAAAGGAATGCCTAGTAGAAAAAGTATTTTCACTATCCTCTGCTTTTGTCGTTTCATATTCCGTTTGTCTCATCACATCAACACTCAATGAGGCTTTGTATTGTAAGGCACATATTTAATTACCTGACAACTGATTCATAGAAAGATAGTCACCGCTGGTCTTTACCTCTAGTCTGTCCAGAATAATACAAGTAAATTGAGGAAACTCATGAAAAAAACAAAACAAAAAAGCTCAAAATAAAGTATATTTAAAATGTGCTTTAACCTCAGCTACTCCATTTTTTTTTTCATTGACTGCCCTATCAGGCTTCATCAGAGTATCATACATGTGATACATAGCTCTATGTTGTGATGGAAATTTACTAATTTCCAAGTTATCACAGTACAAGTGTTTTTTTGTTTTTTTTAAATAGTTCCTGTTCCTTCTGAAACGTTGCATACACACGACCATAAGTGGTTTCACCATAAGTACCTCATAAGTCAAAGAGTTATAAAAATCCCTGGGTATTTTTTGAAGTGCTATGCTAACAAGAAAGGGATTTCTGCATGCAGTCAAATGTTTAATGCAAGAAATTTCTTTGGCAGGCCAGAGTCCAGCAGAACATGCATCACATAGAGATCCAGTTTGTGGGTTTTTAATCAGTGAAATCAAAAAGGCCCGTCATCTGTTTTCGGCTGGACAGGCCGGGAGACAGCGACTGAGTCTTGAGCTTTGACTCTTGCCCTCGGAGACGAAATCGGAGGCAGCGAGAGTCTCCTTTTTATCGACAGCAGCCTGAGGACCTCGCTCACCTGGGACTCGAGGACCGACAGCCGGCCGCTCAGAATCTTAATGTCTCCTTTCAGCTCCTGCTTGGCCTCATACAGCGTCGCCTGCAGCAGCGTCTGCTCAGACGATGGCTGTACAAGCGAGTGCTTTAGGGAGACCTCGCTGTCAGCACCGAGACTGTGCTCGAATAGACTTCTCTCCATCGGGCTCCTTTCCATGGGGCTTCGCTCAAAGGAGTTCCTCGAGTCTCCTGCTCGGTCAATACGCAGATCACTCTTTGTGATCCCACTGTCACAGGAGTCCGTTTTGTGCAAGGCGCTTGTTTCTTCACCCGCTTCCCCTGCACTGTTGCCCCCTTCTGTGCTCCCCGTCTCTCCACCTTCCTCTGAGTTGTTGGCAGGTGGTAGCTGCTCCGAGGGCTGAGAACCTTTCTGCCACTCCTTTGGTTTCTCTGTCTGCTTTTCATGCCCGACAGCAACAGGAGGTGCTGGTGCGGCAGAAGTTGCGTTTCTAAACTTCGCCCAGCATCTCGCACCTCTCCCGCTGTTAACGCCACCTACCTCCCCACCTGCACCACTGCCCCGTGCAGGGCTGTTAACCACAGGACTTACTTTGTTTACTGCACAAGGCCTTGGCATAGACTCCTCTGCATCTTTTATGCAGCTTTGTTCTGACTTCTCAGTGTGGACAAAAGCTTGTGGGGGTGCAGCGATGCTACATCCACTGCCTGCACTCCCTCCTCCTGTGCAGGGCGTATTACTCTGCACAGCGGAGCTGTACTCCTGATGCTGAGAGGAAACAGTCTGACACTGTGTGTAAGAGTTTGAGTCGGAGTGGTGGTGGCGCTGCAGCTCCACCTGCACACAGTTATGATCAAGGTACACGTGAGGAGACTCGCCCTGTGTTGGAACGTCCCTCTGCTGCCTGAACCTCTGGAATAGCTTTCGGACTGGGTGGTCTTCAGGGATGGAGAGGGTCACCTCGCTCCTCTGACGCTCCTGCTCCCTCTTCACATCAGCAATCTTCCTGAAGATTATCTGGAAGAGGGAGAATCGGTGCGTGAGGACTGTGATTTGCTTCCAATTACAGTAGCACATTCTGCAGAGACTGTGCTCTACTTTGATGTAACAGAATGTACATATATAATGCAGCTTTGAAGCAGTGATAACTATCTCGACCTGCCATGTATGTTGAAATATTAAAGACTTGAAAGCAGCAGTGCACATGGGGAATCAGTTAATGGAGCAATAATGCAATAATGGAGCAATGTCCAGGCCCTGAGTGTTTCTGAAAGACCTCAGACGAGGGTGGAAAAACTTCTCAGCAACCTCCCTTTCTTTTTCTCACTTGGACTTTGCAAACAATTTTTTTTTTAAAAGTTTGTTGAAGAAATTGTGATTGTAACTTCTTGCATTAACCTCGGACTAAGCAGGTCCAGTTCCAAATTGTTTTCACCTATTCCTACAATAAGATTTTTTTCTAAACTACAGCAGCAGCTATATATCAATGATTTTTTTTTCCAACATGTAAGTGTTAATCTAAAATATCTCTTCCAGGCCCTTATTATATTGACTTCTAATAAAGTAAACATATATAGCCTGTGTCTATGTGCGGTTTTGTTGCACATTCACTGACATTAAGGTGAACTGAGTATATAATAGTAAAGTCGACTGAGATTAAATCTTAAACCTGTGCAGGCGGGCAAAGTTTCTAAAGCTGCTGGTGTTAATAATAGATGACTTTGTTTTCATTTTCTAAAATACATTTTAAGTAAAAGCCATAAATATTTGAACATGTAGCCACAATTTGCTTTGAAATTGTTTAGCTGCTTCACAAAGACGTGTGTTTTTTCCTTGCATATGATTGCACATGACCTCTAAGACCGCAGCTAGAAAAGTCAGAGCAAATTAAAAGTATGTCGTTATCATAAATAGTTTAACAATAAAGCAGAGACATGTTGTGTAACTCTGAATGTTTCTGTAAATACACTGATATGTTTTGGCTTTGTTATTGCTTGAGGTAGAGTTGCACAGTTCTCATATCCCTGTAGATACTGACATTATATTCAGTAAATATGTGGCTGTTTATTTATTTCATAAAAGTGTCTGTTTTAATAGATAAAAGCAATTTTTGTTTCAAATCTACTGTACCTCAGGAATATTTAATTTGTGATCAAAAAGCACAACAAATCACATGTACCAGATTGACTCTAAAGGGAATATCAATTAAGAATTAATGTAATGTTGATCCCATTGGATATTATTTCAGAAATATATACGAGCAACTTGCTCTCAAGACTGGAAAGCAATACATCTCAAGGCCTTAACGGGATTAATGTGTATAGCCGGGGAAAGCTCTATTAAATACTAATTAGAGTGTTGGTTTGGACTAACTTTTCAAATCCCTTAATATGCACTTTTCCCAATTTGTTTCCATTTAAGTTGCTTTACTGTGTTTAAAATTATGTTTTTCGTCACTGTCATACAATATACAATAAAAGTCCTCAGTCTGTCTTAATTGAAGCAGTTTAGACTACATCATTTGAATGAATGAAGGCTCCATGTTTTTGAGGTTTGCAATATTTTACATTGTACGTAGGCAGCATAATTTTATACACATTTCCATAATACTCAGCCGGACATAATTTGTATCTCTAGGCATCTCAAGTTTAGAGGTCTCCTTATAATTAATGAGTTTATAATGACTGATACAGGCATGAATATGTTTCATATACACTGATGACCAACTGAAAAAAGAGAGAGGAGAACAGCAGCTGTAACTTGAGCATTTCGGTCATTTTTTTTACCCGTTTTCGTAGATTGCAGGTGAGTATGAGGTTGCGGGAGAATGAGTTGGAAAAGGCTGTGTAAAACTCGAGCACCCTCATCAGAGCGTCTCTCCTGATGACGTGCAGGTCGCAGTAAGTCAGGGCACGAACGTTTGCACAAGCACGGGCCGCCGTGGTGTCCTTCCAGAACGCGTCTCCGAACACGTCACCTTTACCTGGATGGGACGTTATGACTTTGTTTATCACATGAAAAAATTTATTGAAAATTGAATCATTTGCCATCAACACCTCATGTGTCAGATTAATTTCAGAACATGAAGTGGATAAGTGGCTGTATTCAGGTATGGAACAAATATCCCTTTGGGACAATAAAGTTCAAAAGTTGAATGACATCCTGTAACTCTTTGTGAAGGTGGACTAACACAACCTTCGCTCCAGTTTTATCATTGCCAGAAGGCACAGATAAAACTTGGCCCAGTCTATTACACAATGTTGCGCAGGATTACCTAGTATTGCGATGACCTCCTCATCCTGGATAACTTCGAGTGAACCCGAGACAACGAAGCACAGGGTGTCGACGCTCTCGCCGATGTGGAAGATGAGGTCTCCAGGTGCACAGTGCGTGGTCTGGAACTCCACGGCGAGGGAGCGCAGGCAGCCGTCACTGGCAAGACGGAACGCCGGGTGGTCGTTGAACACCTGTCGGTTCAGGTGGACGCAGATGTCCGCCCGCATGTCTTTGGGGCAAATTGAGAGAACCTGAGCGAGAGAGAGTGAGATACCAGAGCAGAGACATTAACTAAAAATATATGTACATATATATGTAACTTCAGCAGAAACATGGAACTGACTCAGTGAAAGAAAATCTGTTTCAACAAACATTGTCATGAGCTTTGAATAATCTTCTAAATTTTATTATCTGATCTAGTGTAGAGGCCATGACTACAATGACTTTCATCAGCCATGTTCTGGCCGAGTGGATCAATTATAAACATAACAACAAACATCATCAACAACATTTCAAAAAGCTGCATGGAGAAGCAGGTTGCTGTCTGGACAAAAACAGTGCATGAGTCAGAAGGAGGCTTTAACATGAAAAGCAAGAACAACACCAAAAGCATATGGGGCATTTTTTCCGTCTCAGAATGTTAAACAGACATCTAGGAATCTAGGAGTGACATTCAATACCAAAATATCCTTTTAATGACCAATTCAAAAGTTTATTAAAGCTAAAGATGATTTCTGAAATTAGGTCTTTTTTTCCATCAGTCTCTGACCTACAAAAAAGTGTTTTTTGCTTTTATCTATTCTCGCCTTGATTACTGCAGTGCACTTTACTCGGGTGTCAGGGCTCCCTCCACCGTCTCCAGTCGGTGCAAAATGCTGCGCTTGTCTCATTACCGGAACAAAAAAGGCCTATGAGCATATCTCCCCTGAGCCTGCCTTCCTACCCTGGCTCCCTGTTGGCCTTCAAATTGATTTAAAAATGTATTTCTCATTTTGAAAGCGTTGTAATTATTGAGCATGTGCACACTCGACCGCTGAGATCTGCAGTTGGAGCTCTATTGGTTTCTCCAAGGCCTTAGTTTGCGACAAAGGGAGATCGAGCTTTTGCTTTTAGAGAACCTCAGACTTTTCAACCCTCAGCCTGCAGATCTCAGACACACCACCTCTCTAGCGCCTTTTAAATCTCTTCTTAATACCTTTCTCTTTGTTAAAGTTTTAAGAATCTTTGATTTGCAATTTATCTATACTGTTTTTTACTGTGTGGTCATGTCCTTTCAGTCAACTGCCTTGTCTGGTTTTTAACTTTTCTGGTTTAGTTTCTTCTTGCTAAGCACGTTGTGATTATTGTTTAAAAAAGTGCTACCTAAAATATCACAGCAAACAAAGTTTCCAAGAACCCTGAGGGTCAACGGGCGCATGTAATCTTCTGTTCTGACCTTTGAGGCTCATCACAGATCATCTCACCTTGTCCCCCTTTTCACCCGCACCATGCCTTTTTTTATGAGACTGTTAAAAATGATAGCGTTCAGACTTTTCTGAGAGTCAGCGACAGAGCTCTAAGTTCTCACCTTACATGTGCTCCCCCCCCCCACACACACACACGTCTTGTTAATCTAACAGAAGAAGATGTACATTTTTGTAAATTACTAACCCTATCTGTGTCAATGCCCTTGGACATGGCCCAGGTGGAGACGATGAAGTCCATGACTCTCTCACTCAGACCTTTGGGAACCTGGTACAGTTTGAGGAAGTCGCGCACGTTGTTGAGCATCTCATGGTAGCGGTTTGTGTTGGTGTACATCTGCTGGAAGATGGTGGTGACGTTTCCAAAGATGGTCGCGTACAGCAGCGCTAGACAAAAGATCAGGAGGAACGTAAGTTACAGAGGGGCAGAAATAGCAGTTTTACAGATATACTGATGCGCAGATTAGACTTATTCAGCAACATGAGAAGAGAGAACAGGATTAATTTTTGGGAAATCATTTGTGATCATTAGGAATTTTCTTCACATTGTTCACAAGTTTTTTCTCAAGGAATTTATGATATCTATAGGATTTATACTCTTCAGGTATTTCCCCTCAAAATTCATCTTAACAGTTCAGTAAATTAACAATTGATGATAACATACAGTATACAGATTGTATGCATATTTTAAAGGGGGGAAAATCTTTTTTTTAAAAGTACCATTGCATTAACCAAGTTCACCATAAACTTCAAAATAAATAATGGATGAATTAATGGATTGTAAAATATCAATATTAATAGAAATTCCTGAAATCTGATGAACAAACATATACGTTTAAGGATGATTTTCAATTTTAGAGGGTCTGCAAGCATTAACCATTTAAATGGCATAATTCACATCGATCCGTTAATATATCTACTGCCTACCACCTAAAAATCCAATTAAAACAGCTTTTCATCTTATTACAAATGTATTGGAAAAACTTGTAATGTACTCTTTAGAAATATGTTTGAGTTCATAATGTCTCACTGATGGTTTTAATTAAGCCCAAATTGCTGCACATACTTTACAAATACTTTACTATGGTAAAGTGAGACACACCACAATTGACAATATGGTTCTGTTTGAGTGAATGAGTGGTGGGTTGAGACTTTGATAATATAATTCATAATGCACATTTCCTCCGTTAGATTGCTGCTGTGCAGCGCTGCGGTGACCTCAAAGAGTCAGTCAGTATCTCTTATCGTGAGGTTTTACCCGCTCAAGAGGAAAGAGTCGTCTCCAGCCATCACTGCAGGATCACAGAGGTTAGGATACTTATCCATCGTGATGGCTCATTGTTCATTTACAACAGTCGAGCCTGCAGGCAAACACTGGCTTCCCTCTCTTCCTCTGCCCTCTCACATAATTACGGTATCTGTAGCATGGAGATTTATTGGCCGTAATTGAACCCGACACTCCAGTGTGACTGAGTGGTCTTCGTGATCGAGGCGCCACAGGAGTAATGGGTGTTTCTTTTTCGAAGTACAAACCTTGAAGCGTGGCTGTCAGATTGTGTTTCCCTTCCTCACTATTTTTTATTGCATCACTTTAACATGCTGTTTTAGAGGAGTGGGCCAAGGTTTGGAACACAGAGGCGAGTTGCGACAGTGGAACTGCAAGCAATGGTGGTGACACTAAGGGTAATGTTATCATTGTAACTGCAGCGGGTGATGACACCTATATATATATATATGCATAAAAATACATATTTCAATGTCTGTGAAGTGGTTTAAAGTCATTTAAATGAGGTTGATGTATGTAACTGTTTTACATATAATATATACTAATATATATTCACACAATAAAATTACTTTTTAAGGGGAATTTATGAATGGAAGAGATGAATCGGATGTTTACCACACCCTAAATTACATTAGGGTTTAATTTAAAGTTAGAAATATTGCATTCACAACATGCTGACGTATAAAACACTGCAACATACAGAATGTGAAAAAATACTACTGTGTGATTAATATAGATGTAAACAAGGTTGTTTTTACCCAGCGGTTCTGCATGATGCATCAAACAGCCGAGAATGGGTTGATTAGTTTCAGAATGAGTGAATTAACTCATTGACTGTGCTTTTTTAAATAATGGGTAGTGATGGTGTCCAACATTCAAACGCACACACACACACACACACACACACACACTCACAGAGCACTCTGAGCGCCACACATGTCACTTTTTGTTATTGACAAAGCCGAGTCCTGAACTCTCCCCAGCGATTCGAGAAATGAGACTGCAGCTAAATGTGAATGACACATCCAGAGTCGAAAGAGTATGTGAATTGCTGTACCGAACACTGTCAAGTGTGAAGAGTCATTTATGTACACAGAGCTCTCTCGTGATCAAATTAAAGATTTACCACGACAGCTCATCATATTTCAGTGTCCAGGAATTAGCTCTTCTTTGTGAATTGATCACAAACATGATGCCTATATTTAACTTCCCTACGAAGATTCTCATGAGCCTGTACAGACTCTGAACCATATGTTGCTCTGCTGCAGCTGCCCCATTGCCACCGGGGCTGTGGAGCACACTGTCTTGTTTTGCATGCAAGTAAAATGCATCCAGATTGCTCCGGCTCCTGCAAGGTTCTTCTGGCATGTAATGAAGGGATGAATGGAGGAAACCAGTATTAATGATCAAGGCTCTGTTTGGTGTGTAGAGTGATTGAACGAGGGCCGCTGCTGCTACACAGCTGCTACTCTGGCATATTGTACGTATACCTGCCTCACATTCAGCTGCTTGTTAAAACTGGAAGCTTAAGCCACTTAACCACTCCTCATAGACATGCTGCGAATTTCTACTCTTTTTTCACTTGTTTCAAGTGTTATATATATATATATATATATATATATATATATATATATATATATATATATATATATATATATATAAATAAAGTTAATTATCATATTTTTTAATAAATTCTGTCTAATATACTTGTGGATAATCGTTTGAATTTGCTGGCAGATATTTCACAGCACAGTGTTAAATAAGCAACACACCACCGGTTTGATAATTAAATTAAATGCCAGTAGTGGCTGGTGTAAGCTGATGGGGAGTTTGTTAGTAGAACATAAAGGTTTAGAAAGTGAGTGTCTAAATGATACTTACTTGCGAAAACACTGACTCTCTTCAAGAGAACAGAAGAGGACTTCATACTGTAGCTACTGCTCTTTTGTCCTCTGCCCAGATTTATCTGGAGTGTCAACGTTGTTCCGCTTGTCCACTTTGAAAAACCTCACTTGAATTTCAGTTTTATAAATTTAGGGGGGTTTGTGTTGTTTTTTCAGGGACGTGGAAGAATACAGGGAGGATTGTGAAGCTGCGTAAATGTGTGTGTGTGTGTTCACGTGATGAAAAGTGTGTTCGAATCTGTATTAGACGCATGTGTGGTTTCACTTTCCACTTACTGCTCCATTAACCCCCACTGACACGAAGACCAGCAATGATAATATGTGTTATGTAACATCAGATCTATTGGCTTTGTTGTTTTTCTAATATGTGATTTAGAAAAGAGTCCGATTTTGCAATGATGATAAACAAAATCAGCTGAAACAAAAATACAGTAGATGTATCTAAAAAGGTTTTTTTTTTAAAAAGATTTGAAGTATTTCCAGATTTTTCCTAAACTGCGTGGAATAAATAGTGAAGACAGAGCTTAATGTTGGAAAGTGACTGAGTGACTTACAGCCCACCATCATCATAGCCACGGAGAAAATCTTCTCGCCATCTGTGGTGGGAGCGATGTTCCCGAATCCGATGGTGGTGAGACTCGTCATGGTGAAGTACAGAGAGGAAATGTACAGCGTGTCCTTGTTGGGCCCTCCCTCCCACTGGCCTGTGCCGCTGATGTTGTAACGGTAAGGAGTTCCGATGCTCAAGGCCAGCTGGTAGAGCCAGCTGTCCGTCTTAATGGAGTTGGTGGTCTCATCGATGACCTCGTGGTCACCGATGCTGTACCAGATGCAGGCCAGCCAGTGGGCCACCAGGCCGAACACGCAGACCAGCAGAACAAGGACGGCCGCTCCGTACTCCAGGTAGTGGTCCAACTTCCGGGCCACTCGGCCCAGACGGAGCAGACGAATCACCTTCAGGGAGCTGAAGAGGCTGCTGAGGCCCTACAGAGCGAGACAGGGGGTGGGGAGGTGGGAAAAAAACAAACATGTTTCAGTGATTGTCCACAAGGTTTTTCATATTTTAGATTCGGAAAATCAGTTCGACATTTTGAGTGTTATGTTCTTGGCTGGACTCAGTTACTTCCTGCAGTGTTGGGGAGAGTTACTGTGCTCGGATGAGAAATAGATTTAGAGGTGGTGGACAGTCAGATTTAGTTTTCCTTTGGTCAGCATCTTAGTATGTCTTTGAAACTGAACATTTCCTGGCTGTAGCACAGATTCAAAAATAGTACCAGCCTTCTCACCCAACTCTCAATAAGAAATTCAATTTCCCAAAATGACAAACTGTTCCTTTAAAAGAGAAAATTATGTATTTCCTTACTGGGAGTACAGAATCCTCTATCCGTGTGGTATTTCTGTGGAAATTTGAAGACTCGCGAAGATGAGTGGCCGGAGATGCAGATGAAATGACGTCCTTTTTGGACACAAAAAGCAGGAATCATTTAAAGTTCACAGCAGAAAACAAATCGCATATTTACAGATATGTCCGCAAATTAAGCAACGGCCATGAAATCCACTCACCTCATCTACATGTTCAAAGGCATTGATGATGTCGTACGGCAGACAGGACAGCAGATCGATGACGAACCACGTCTTCAGGTAATTCATCCGTATCAGCTTCGCGTCTGAGATGACCTCTCCAGCGGGACCCACGAAGGTGGTGTGGAAGTTCAGCACGATGTCAATCAGGAAGATGACGTCTACGACGCTGTCCAGCACCAGCCAAGCCAGATTGTTTTGCTTGGTCTTGAACGAGACGTTATAGGGCACCATGATGGCGGTGTAGAAGGTGAGGATGAGGATCACCCAGTCCCAGGTGGTCTTGAAGGTGCAGTAATGGAGAATGATGTGTGGCGGCGTCTTGGGGGCCTCCTGTTTGTACTGAGGGAGAATGTCTGATCCCAGCTGGAGAGCCTTTCATTGAGAGGGGACATTTGCCACCATCAGTAAAGAAGAGGAGCAATAGTTTCATCCTAAGTTATGGCAGTTATAACTACCTCCGCCAAGGAGGTTACGTTTTAACCCCTTCTGTCTTTAACAGACCCTTTCGTCATATATCCCATTGCTTTTTCAAAACCCGCTCGTTCAGACCCGCCTCACCTCCGCCAGTCTGGAGGGCTTGTGGCTGACCTCAGTCTGGCTCAGTGGTGGCGATATCTGCGGCACCAGGTTGCGGTTGTTGGTCAGTGCCCGTGTCAGTCTGGCAAACTTTGTCCATCCTGCTTGGAGACACAAGGACAGATCACGGTCATACAGCATATCATTGTTTACATGCCTACTTTTTTATACAAATACAAATATCAACACATTTAGATTTTTACAAAGAATGTGTACCATGTACAATTGCATATTAATTGGAAAAATTATTATCCCTGCAGACTTCTAAATCCACATTTCAAACTGCATTTGATATGTATATTGTGTCCCAAAGATAAAGACAGTGTGATTCAGCAGCACATACAGTACATGCTTCAATGTGTATTTTCACAATAAAGCCAGTCAGCAGTAAATGCGCGTTTTATAAGGGGGCTGACGTATCTTCATTTCCCCTGTGTACAAAAACAATATTTTCATACAGTTAGCATCCTCATGTGGTCTGAACGTCCCTTGTCTCTGCTCGATGTATGTAAAAAACTCAGACGCTGCACGTCTCATCCCCAGGGATATGGCTCTGAGTAGACCCACAGAGACCATGTGTTCACTGACCCGCACACACAACACCTGGACAATTGTATGTTACATACCAGGAAACAGACGTCTGTTAAGTCGTACCCACTCATGTGTGCTTGAGACTTTTGGCTGCCCTGCATCTTAAATGGTCGGACACCTAATATTTCACTGTAAAATACACAATTTGAATAGAATCAAACGCTGAATCGTTTGGTCTAGAATATGAAAACTGTAACTCGCTAACCTCTTGTTGATTCATCTTCAATCGGCTGTTTGAAAAGAGTAATGTCTCTGAAGGTGCAGAGAAAAAGCACCACCTTGTCCTTCTCATTCCTGATTGGTGCCACCTGCATGTAAAGCCATATCGGTGTTCCTGTGGGGAAACGATGAAAATGAGAGTTGTGAGAGAGCGAATAGCGAAATGTAAACCTAAAGAATAAACTAAATGTTATTAAGTCTGTCCATCTTTTCTCATGCACTTAAATGATTTCAGTTAAACTGACTCAAGAGTGATACTCACTACTCTTTGTGTAGAGCAGCACCTCATGGAAATTGGACTCGTAGTTGTCAAAGTTGTGTCTGATTTTGTCTATAGTCATCTTATCAGTCAGGTCACCGTACATGAAACTGCAAAATAAGAGAGAAAGCAAGAATCAAAAGAGATCGTGTTGCTCTTAGCTGGTGGAGAAAGATGGACAGAGTATGAAAGACAGACAACTGAGGTGGAATGAGCTATTCTCTTCCTTTTCCATTTTTTTCTGTAAATATACTGCACTTGTTATTAATTAGTTTTCATATTTTTGTAGGAATAATGAAACAGTTAAGCCCAAGTTTGTCTTTATTACTAGTCTTCTGTTTTGCAGATTTATCCCTCTACTCAAACCTTCACATTCAGGTCATTATTCCACAAAACGTACTTGCACGTGCTGCTCCGGTGCATGACCTCAGCTCTGTGGTAACCAGACAGCTTGCAGAATCCATCGTTGCTGTACACGACCGGCCACTCCAAGATCTGTGCATTTCCCAGCAGGAAGCTGGTTTCTGCAGAAAAGAAAAACAGATGCGGGGGGGGGGGGGGAACACAGAAGTCTGAAACAAACTAGTGACTACTGGGGACACATCCTGCGGGGTCCTGAACCTGTCTCCCAACCTTTGGTGTTTCTGTCAGTTAAAGTTGGAAAAGTGGAGTTATGCAACCTCGTGAAACTGGAATAGTTTAATTTAACTTCTGCTGACCAGTGTCATGAGAGAACTTGTACATTCAGCACAAATATATAAATAACTATATAAGCACCAACACCACTACTAAAAGTAGAAACGAAGCAAAGAAAAGGTCATTAATAATTAAAACAACAGTGGCAATCAGACGAGTCAGCGGGCAGAAATTGTTGTTGATAAAATGTTTATGTTCAACCCATAATGTCAATTAAATATTGATGAGAAGTGGAAAAGTTCTGCTGCTTTACAACAGTCTTCAGGGATCTGCCGCCTCTGGAGAAAAGAGCCCAGGACATTGTTTCCAAACCAAAGTGCATTGTTGCGTCTGAAGCTGCCAAAGTTAAAGTGTTCATCTTCAAATTTATGTGATTAAAGTCAAAGACCAAATAGATATATTATTATGGTGAACAACGACTTCATAGACTTTCACTACATGTTGCATGATGTTTCATTTGCTGCACTGCATCTGCATTTGTGCTAAAAAACCTCAGGTGTCACAAATATTTACTGTCACCCTCGTGGAGATACTTTCCTGTTGCCTCCCATATACAGTAGAAAAACAGGCAATCTGCAAGAAATTTTCCTCTCCCTGAAAATATCATACCAAAATAATGATAATGATGATAATAATAATATTAAAAATAATAATACTAAGGATGATGATGATGATGATGATGATGGTAATACACATAAACAAATCACTTTACCAAATAAATAAAAGGCTTCTCTAATGAAATACACTTAAATTAGTTTTACTTAAATCCCCGAACAAAGTCTTTTCAGGGAGACCAATAACTAATGATTAAAAAAGACCAATAAATTTCTGCAGATAACTTGATTTTAAGAATATCCATTTTTTCATTTTATAAATCCTGGGAATTTCTGATTGAGGTTTATTGCATAATACATCACATAATAGTTATATGCATTATTAGGTGCATTGTAAGTTACAGTAGCTGCATTTATTCTAAAAGGGAAGAATAAATAAAGAAGAAGAATGAATAACATTATAGGTTTACTTTAGAATTACAGCGCTGTGTTCAAGGAGTGACCTCTCAAATCAACATCCATTAATTGTCGTCTTCTCCTCACAGATTTAAAAACTCACCGCTGGAGCGCCGGACGATATTCTCCAGGAAAGTGTTTTGCGGAGCCACCAGTCCTCTCTTGCCCCCATGCATCGTGAGGCTTCATGGGACAGAGATCCGGTGCTGCTCGGTGGTCGTGCTGATGATAATCTACCCCTCAGCGAGGGTTGGTCCACCAGTGTCAAGTTAACCAGCGGCATCACGTCAATACGGGCCAGGAATTCACAAATAAAAGCCTCCTTGTCGAATGTGGCTTTTTTTTTTTTGTATAAGAAGACAAGACCTGTTAAATATTGGTTATCTATTTTTTTTGAGATGGATGGTTATAATTAAATCTAAAATATAATTTTGTAGCAAACAAGCACTAACTTTACCAAAGGCACTTTCATTTGTATAATGGTATAAAGAGAATAATACTACTTTTATTTTGAAGGAAACACCCTTCATGTTGAGGTGATCCTCACGTTCGTATATCTTCAGCTTCTCGGACCTGCATGAATGCACCCACATGGAATTTCTGTTAATTTTTATATGAACTTAAATTTCATACACATTTTTGATTATCGATTAATAGGTTCAAGTAGTTTTTACGAGGGAAAAAAATTCAAAATTCCCAAATTCTATGATTTTATCTTAAATGTGAAGATATTTTTGGTTTATGTGTTCCTCTTTGACCGTAAACTAAATATATTTGGGGTGAGGACAAAAGAAAACATAATCTTGGATATTAGGAAACACGATCGACATTTATCCACAATTTAATGAACAAAACAACTAATTGTTAGCTGCAGCCCTAATAGAAGGGAACGTGATATTACTTATTAAAAGCAGGGATACAAAAAATCATAGAAGAGACAACAAACTTTAAAAAAAAAATAGGCCCCAAAATAAGAAATATAAATAATCCACATAAAATATATCAACGAAATTCTGTTACCATTAGTGGACACACTATCTATAAGGCAATCTTTTTTTAAACGTGTAATTTGTCATATGTCCAGCGGGCGGAGGTAATGAGACGTTTTGGCCATTGACCGACTGAGAGGAAGCAGCGGAACCACAGAGGAAGACGAGGCGGGAGGAACCGTGATGGAGTAACGGGTCCGCTGCAGCAGCTGCTCGCTAGTGGCGTGTGTTGTGGTTCACCGTGGAGTAATGGTTAACTCTAACGGACTTTGGATGTTGCCGCCCGGGACTTCGCGTACGACGCGTGTGTTTTGACTCCAGTCACCGAGTACAGGTCGAGGGCAACCGGTGTACAGACTGACTCCGTGTCGTCGGAAGAGGAACGCAAACGGCCGCCGAGCTGCGCTTCTTCCTCACAACAAGCCCCCGCCGACGAACATGAACTGCCTCTCTACGCCGACAGCAGAGTTGTGAGTTCTTTTTTTTTTTTTTTTTTTTTTTAAACTAAGCGGCCGTTTGAAGTCATGGCGAAAGACTTCGCGAGGGCGTTCGCACAGACGTGCAGCTATCTCCAGGAGCCCCGTCATGTGGCCAGGTTCCAACACTTGTGCGGCGTCAGAGGGACGTTCACGGACAAGCCCGGCAAGCCGGAGAGCGGGACGTCGGATCCGGACTGTCCCGGCCTGAGGAAGAGGGGCCGGAGCTCGGAGGTCGGCGTCGGGAACGGAGCAGCCTCGGATGCCTCAGCACCGCAGCCCAACGGGATGCAGCAGGGCGACAGTGCCGCGGGGCCTGGCGGCTCACCACCGCCGCCGCCGCCGCCACCGGCGGCAGCTGCTGTCGACTCGGACACCGCCAGAGCGAAACCCCTCAGGAGGAACTCCCTGACCGGAGACGTGGGTCAAGAGTTCCTGATCCACAACAAGTTCCTCTTCTACCTGTTCACGTTCGGCACCGAGCTGGGCAACGAGATGTTCTTCATCGTCTTCTTCCCCTTCCTCCTGTGGAACATCGACGCCCTGGTCAGCCGGAGGCTCATCGTGGTCTGGGCCTGGAACCTGTTCGTGGGCCAGTCCACCAAGGACATGGTGCGCTGGTCGCGGCCGGCCTCCCCGCCCGTGGTGAAGGTGGAGGTCTTCTACAACTCCGAGTACAGCATGCCCTCCACACACGCCATGACGGGCACCGCCATACCCTTCTGTCTCTTCATGCTGACCTACGGCCGGTGGCAGGTGAGCACCGCGGGAGGAAGTACAGAAGGCAGAAGATTAAGATTTCTGTATATTGAAATGTACTGCTTGAGGTGGATGTGCAAAGGCAGTGGGGCCAGGGGGTCAGAAAAGGGGCGAACCCACATGGGAGGAGGGCAAAAGCACCAAGGTCCAAGAGCCAATTGCTTAAATCATCAAGATCCATTTTAAAAGGGCCACAATCCTGGGAGCACACAGGGCACCTGACCTAATAGGACATAATAAAGCCCATATGACAGTTTTCAGTGGCTCAGCTGGGCACCAGGAATGGAAAAGCACAGAGCGCGTTTTAATCCCTGTGTAATCCCTGTTGCCCAGTCTTGTATGAAACACAAGAGCCCCGGGCCGACCAACAATAAGAAGATCTTACAATCTGTGAGTCACAGCTGGTGTTTGCAGCTGTTCACTGCGAACATCCCTCATGCCCTGGTGAAGCAGACTGTTGCGAAATGATAGGTTGGGCCGGACAAGTACAGTGGAAACGTGGCTTTGTTTGTTATATAAACAGAGTCACTGTTCCGATATTTGTCAGAGAGAAAGGGAAGAGAGGGAACCAGAGAATGAGCTTCAGGGGGTAGAGAAACTTCAAATGGAGGAAAAGTGGTCGGGCTGGTTGTTGTTGAAGGGCCCAGAGAGAGAGAAGAGTGGAATGTTGTTTCAGACAGGTCAGAGAGCGCAAAGCAACAAAACCTGTTCAGCCACTGACAGGACACAGAGTAGCATTTTTCTACCATCAAAACAAAGACATAGAATCTCTCGATAAGCAGTAAAGCACTAGGTGAAGTGACAGTGATGCTGAGCGACTGCAGTGATGAGCGACAGCTACTCAGACTTAATTAATTACAAAAAAGTACAACATTTTGACAATCTGACCACACACCCCAACCTATACTGGTTAATGGCTTATTAGTCATATTTCTACAAAAATAAATATCATAAACATTTTGACAATCTTGAGTTGTCAGTGCTGTTTGGTGGACAACTTTGTTATGGCCACACTGACCCTTCGCTGCCTCACATGTATTTATCAATTTCTCTGTTGAGACACTTCTTTAGGTTATTGGCATATTGACATATCCACCAGTAATGATACAAGCTCCTTGCAGGTCAGATGATCAGCAGTCTGTAGACTCTGATAATAAGGTGGCCATCGGGCATCTATTTCTGGCGGCGTCCTCCCTCCCCTTCCTCTTCGTGCCTATTCCCCTTTTTTTCTAAAACCTCCACGCTACTCAAAACGGTGAGAGTGACCCCTGAGCGAGTAACCCACATGCTGATAATAAGCAAGTTTTGATGAAGATGTGGACGGTGCAATCTCACAGTTAGCACATGTTATGCTGGGTTTTTTTTTGTGCCGTCTCCCAATATGTCCTCCCCTCTGACACGATTTTGCTGTGGTAGATGTGAAGTGATCAACAGCTCAGAGGGGACACAGAGACAGGAGAGAGTGGGGCAGGAGTAGTTGGGGTAGGAAGAGAAAAACAAAGGGGTCAACACCAGGAAGGAAGAGCCCAGCACCTAAAAAAACTGCTTTATTAACCCAGGCAGCTGGACTATCTGAAATGCCTGAACTCCCCTGGTGTCGGCAAGTTCCTTCCAGTGTCGTGACTTGGGAAGCTGAGGAACGGGAACAATTAAAGGGGAAGCGGTTACAGAAAGTTTCAGAAGATAAGACGCAGACCATAAAAGCCCCCCACGGCAGGACACTGAGTTAAAGACACTTTCAGCTCATACACTGACCTTTGCCTGGATCCTTTCAAAGAAAGAGTGAAATCTCCACTAAATGGACTATGCACTGTGCTATTTTTTAACACTGAATATTTTCTACTTGAAAAAAAAATGACCTGTCCACATTCATGCGAATTAAGCATCAAGTTTGTAATTCCCTTTAAGGCGCGGCGATGCTGTAGTTATAGTATGTTTCAATCATGGTCGACAGTTTTTCAGGAAGAATTTTTTTTTTAACAATGGTCCACAAGTCCAGAGAATAATCGGTTCTTCCAGAAAAGCGCGATCTGGAGTTTCTGGAGCCTTCAAAGCCTCGTCATCATTCACATTTGTTAAATTTATGTTAATTCCTTTTCTTCTTGTCACGGTCTCTCTCCCACAGTATCCCTTCCTGTTTGGTTTGTGCGTGGCTCTCAGCTGGAGTGTCCTGGTCTGTGTGAGCAGAGTCTACATGGGGATGCACTCTATCCTGGTGAGCATATCAAATACATAATCTCTCACTGGAATGTGAGTTAAGTGGAGGATTCATAGAGAGGCTGCTCCCCTTTGCCTCCAGTGGCACCCAGAGGCCCAGCTCAGAATGATAGCTACACACCGCTTGGTCAGCTTCTGGCCTCATTGATCCCATATTATGAAAAATCATGTGCACCTCAGATGATTGTAATTGCTGGCATGACTCCAGTTTACAGGATTATGCACTTCAGTCTGTGATATATTATGTCTCCATATACCTTCAACCACAAGCTACAGCACCAGGTCTCTCTCTCACCTGTGTATTCTAAATTTCTGGTGGTGGACAGACACCTGCGACACATTTTTTCACGATTCAATGAAACGCAAAAACAAACTCCTGTTCTATGGAAAAATTAGCATTGAAAAAAAAAGCATCAAAGATTCTGAATGCATCATGGATTCAACACAAGAGCTTTGAAGTACAGAGCAGTAACTTAATTATTGTATAAACAAACTAAGTGTGCTATTTTTTTCATTAAATATATTAATCAATATTTTAAAATATATATTCCATAAATTGTGCATAACATACATGATCGATCATGGAAAATTACAAACACATTCAGAAGATAAGGTCTGATTAGATTCTGTGACCTGGTAGATATTGTTGATATGGTTTATGCTCTGCCTCCTATAACAGTAACATGTTTAATCGGTCAGCAGCTCGCCTGGTTGTACAGGAGTTCTTTATAGCTGCTGAAGTCCGCATGAGAACACGCATGTCTGCAAATGTTTCTTAGTAACATTTCCTGCAAGCCAGAAAAATTAACAAAAACACTGCTTTCTTCAGACGGTTTATTGTCATGTCCCGCCTCCTGCACGCTCACCTGCGAACGGCAAACTCCGGAAAATGACGCCAAAATTGCTCCTGGACATTTTCCGGAGTTTGCGTCCATGTCTGAAAACTGCTTGTGACGGCTGATGCCTCCTCCAGTGAAATGCCGAGGTGAAAAGTGTTGTATAGTGTGTATACTGGGCAGAAGTTTATTTTATTATTTTTGTTTGTTTGTTTGACGATGGAGAACTAGATTACTTGTATTTTATAAAGTATCAAAAAACATTTTGTTTCTAACATGGAGCATGTCTTGAACCTTCTCCTTCATCATGAATATGCTTTGTAGTACTGGGTATATCAAAGATATGAATCTAGCCCTAATATATTTTTCTGTGTTTACATTAACGCCACTGTGCTGTTCCCTGGTTTCAGGAGGTGATCACTGGCTTCCTGTACAGCCTCCTCATTCTAGCCTTCTTCAATCCACTTCTGGACAAGATCGACACCTTCTACATGATGGACCACTACGCTCCGCTCGTGATCATCGTCTCCCACGTGAGCCTCGGACTTGTGGCCTTCTCCCTAGATTCCTGGAGCACCTCTCGGGGCGATACGGCCCAGGCCCTGGGCACCGGGGCAGGAGCTGCATTGGCCACTCACGTGAACTACCAGCTGGGACTGCTGCTGGATCCACCGTCGTCCTCACTTCCTCTCGCGCTACCGTCAATCGGCACCGGCCTAGTGGTTCGCTCACTGCTGCGCTTCCTCTTAGGCGTCGCCGCCCTCCTTGCCACGAGGATGGTCATGAAAGCAGTGACCATTCCCTTCTTATGTCGACTGTTTGGGCTGCCTTCGGATGATGTGAGGCGTGCGAGGCAGCACATGAAAGTAGAGCTGCCGTACCGTTACATTGTCTACAGTGCTGTGGGTTTTATCTGTACCTGTGTGGTGCCTCTCCTCTTTAGGATCTTAAACCTTGCCTGAGTGAACTGTCAATGTAATGCTGACATGTTCATCCACCACACAATGAAGGCAAACGACCCTTAGTTACATGCAGATAAATGTTCTGTTTCAGAACAGAAAGTCGTTTAAAGGATTAATCTGGTTTTGTTCTATGTTTTTCTTTTTTTTCTTATTGTCAGCAAATCCCATGAAAAGACCAAAATCCTCTATGAATGTATCCTACTAACAAGTTAGTTGGTCCATTGTTGTTGTTGGAAAACTATTTAAAACACAACAATGAGCCACACGACTGAACTGGCTGACAGGGTCATTCATTACAATGGAAACTACCACTCTAGTTTTGTTTATTCTTCTTCTTGTTTTTTATTGTTTGCATTTATTTATTTAGATTTCACCAAACTAAGAGCGTGAGAAGTCTGCAACAAACGAACGTAAAATGACTCAACACCTTCCCTTCTTATTATCCTTATCCTTTTTTTTTGGAATATGCATCGTAGAAAATTTACTAAAACTTCTCTTGGCACTCCTTCAACTCTACAACTCTACTTCATTTTGTTCTAATCCCACATCTGCATTTGCGCTGTTGTAAATACATACAAAATATAATATAAACGGCTTAAAACGGTCGCAAATAAATGAACTATATACTCCAGTTTGAGTATTGCCAGCTAAAAACTGCAGTGCCTTACTCTTGTGGAAAGTATATACTTGTGACATTTATGGAAAGATTTACATCTTCATTAGGTGCCAGTGGGTTTAGAGCCAAGAGCCACAGACTGGGGGAAGACAGGAAGCACTGGGAGACGAACTAACCAAATGTTTGTGTTGGCCTCTTCAAGGGATTTGTTGACAGGATGGGGGGAAAAAAGAAATGTAAAATGTCAACTGCTTCATCCTTTTAAGATCCTGTGGACCAGATGTAATGTACAGATGATGCTTGTATTCGTCATTGTTCATTCCCATCGTTTGATTATAATATATGATAATTTTGTTGTTGGAGAATTCCAGGTGCAAAGGATAAACCACGAATCAGTGTGAAGTCACACCACTTCTCATTTGTTGTTATAATTCAATTGTAAAACAGCCTGGAAGCAACGATATACAGTCAGTATTTATGCTCACGGGCATCAGAAACAACTTTTCCTCTTAGTCTGATATTACTGTTTTCTCCCACATCCATAGTCCGCATCATCCTGTTGCCTTCTTTGTGTACAGTTCTTGTATACCGCAACATTAATTAATTTTGGCACAAATGTAAACCAAGTGCTCTCTTGAATAATCATTTAAAAGTATAGAATTAAGAAAAACAAAATATTTTTGATAATTTATTTTATCATCTTTAATATCTCGGGCTCAAGTTTTTCTCTAGAAGAAAAAGGAAACTAAATATATTGCTATGAATTCCACAGACATATCAGCTTGTCTTTATAAAAACACTGATCCTAGCACTTGTCTAAATGTTGTAATTGTAATTTTTTCCCCCCTGTTGTAATGTATTAATTGTTTAATGTTCATGTCAGTATATGAATGCCAGAAATCTCACATCATGAGTACCTGTGGAATATTTATAGATCGAATATTATCATCGAGTCTCATCTTTGCTTTCTGTTTTTGCAAGGACTGTATCTGAAAGAAAATATGGAAACAGGAAAAATAAAATATTCAGAAAATTATTTTTTGGGGGGTGATTTGTTTTGGCTATTTTGGTTTTGTTACCTCAAATATGAATATGTAATCTCAGATACTGTAAATTTCAACAAGAAATTTCAAATGAGTTTTTCATTGATTGTTGTCTGGCTGTCTGCTTGCTGACAGATTTTCGGCAAAGAATCAATAAATAAACTAAAATCTTTCTTTGAAATTATATCTGAAATCTATGGTAGAAAAATAAAAAAAATTCCTAGTAAAGCTTTTCATTACAAAGCAAATGAGGTTGAATATGTCCAACCGAAATCTAAATTTCACACAAACAGTATATTGATATAGGTTTGATGACTGATTGGTGTATGATTTTACGTTGTAATATGTTAAGAACTACAAGAATCCAGCATGACTACATTTATGTTTTGATGGCTCTGAATACAAAGGTTAGTAGTCAGGGAAGATGTTCAGTGAATACAAGGGTCATGCTTTTTACTCCCTACAACCAAATACCACATTGGTTTCTCACACTCGGCCTTTGAGCAACTCAGATAAGGTTTTAGATCACATTAACTATAGCTAAAACTACAAACCACATGATTTCAAGCCTTTCATTTAACTAAGCACGATTGGTAAGAATTAATTTTTTAAATACCACAGAACTTAATTTTGTGACAGTGTGCAGTTGTTTAATAGTGAAGTATTAATTCAAACAGTGTCTTTAAGCTTCTCAAATATCCCCAAGCAAATTACCACAATCATTATTTGCTACCTTTTTAAAAGGCCCACACCCACTTATTTTTCGTTTAAACATAATTTAAGTTTTAATCCAGTTAACGCATGCGCAGATTGAACAAAGTTCTTTAATTTTGAAAAAACGGATTCTATTAAACCGGATATCCGGGATTTTATTTTCATCATTCAAAACATTCACTTTTACCTCAGTTCACCAGTGAGGAGTCACAAGGTAGCAGTTGGTTAGCCGGTGTTAAAGTGAACACGTTAGGCAACATTGAACCTTATTAAAGACGTCGTGTGGCAATTGTTAAGTCCGTAAGTTGTTGGTTAATTTTATAGACATAGAGAAGTTTCGTTATTTACGCTTCGCCAACCTGCGCTAACTGTCGCAGCCTGACGTCAGCTTGACTAGCCGGTTAAAAGTTGCAGAACATCTTTCACCTGGTCGGTTCAACGTATGTGAGGTTTCTGTCTGTGGGCAGAGCAGATGCCTCGTCTGGAGAAGCCCGACGGCAAAGGGAAGAAAAGGTAAGACTGCAGCTACTGTACCTGCAGGGAACCGGAAGGAGCAACAGTCTCTGTAACCTCAACTTTCTAACTGTAAACCCCTGTTCACAGTAAAACCTCTCTGAAGTGACTGGGCATCCCTGACAATAATTTAATTGAGCCAGAAATCAAATTCGTACGATTTGAAATGTTTTCCTGTGTGTGTGTGTGTGTGTGTGTGTGTGTGTGTGTGTGTGTGTGACTGACTTCAGACCGAGGTTCGACTGGAAGTTTGTGCAGAGGTTCTGCAACATCCAGAGGGTCCTGTTCCCGTCATGGGGCAGCCGGAGTGTCCTGATGTTTGCCACGCTGCTGCTCGTCACGCTGACAGGTAACTGCTGGAGTTACAGGAGCTCTTTGAGAGGAGAGGGGAAATATGGCAGTCAGGAGTGAAATGATTCTTCCAAAGCCATAGTTTCCAAAATGTTATGGACGGATTTGCAGGAAAATGTTATTTAAGCTAGGTCTCGGCCACAGTAACAGGTGATTACATTTTGGGAGGGATCTAGATCTGGATCCAGGAAGGAA
The DNA here is from genome assembly GCF_022379125.1 of Scophthalmus maximus. NCBI lineage: Eukaryota > Metazoa > Chordata > Actinopteri > Pleuronectiformes > Scophthalmidae > Scophthalmus > Scophthalmus maximus. The sequence goes on along the minus strand of NC_061532.1, from coordinate 11,167,693 downwards.
GGATTCTTCATCATTACGAAATAGGACAAAAAAATATGTCCGAGTGCTCTTGTTTTGTTTTGTGTTTTGGGGAGGGGGGTGCCCAAAAAATCCCAACATGGCTGACTTAAATGTGTCCCGGAGTTCTGCAAGTTCAAGCTTTGCCAAGTGTGCCTTCTGTGACACTGTAATGCCACACCTCTGTGGGCAGCATGCTATGTATTCTGCTGCTGACCTTGAGATCAGTGTTGCCCAATTTCCCTGCGCTGTTTTACGAGTCTCTTGTGTAAAACAATGCGCTAACTAATCTTTTTTTCTTCTTCTTCTTTTTCCTGCCATCAGAGCAGCTGATCATTTACCAAGTGGGTGTCCTCCCCAGTCACTTCTACAACGTGCTGGCAGACAAAGATTACCCGAGCTTCAGGAGTCTGGTGGGCAAAGCCATGGTGCTCATTTTACTCAACTCCACAGTAAGTTGATGAAGCAGTGAGGCAGAAGTTGTCCTGCCCACTGACCAGATACAGCTTATTCAAATACAACACAATACTCAATATTGAGCATTGCTACCATTAAGACAAGTCCAATGTTCCCTCTATACTGAAACTAAGTCAAACATCAGGTTCACTTATCGCTGTATTTTATAATGTGATTACATTTTTTTAGATTGATGTAATAACACACAGTAGCACCTCGCATCGTGGTAGGGTGACCTGGCGTGTTCAGTTTATAGCCTGCATTCTCTCAATCTCAGTCGTGCGTACTTGGATTTTGAACCTGATAAACATTAATCACAACGCAGTTTACTCTTAGTCAAATACTCAAATACACAATGTTTATTTCACCACATTGATTTTTAAATCAACCGCAGTAGCAGTCGTCTTCTCACATGCTCTTGTTAGTCACATAGAAGCTGTCAGATACTTACTGTTGATTGTGTCTCTCGCTTTTTTTTTTCTTTCGCCCTCCCTGTGCTCTTGTCTGTCTCTCTCCCAGCTGAAAAGTGTAGACCAGTACATTTGCAATCAGATGTATGTTGGCTGGAGGAAGACGCTAACCGAGAGCCTCCACACAGCCTATTTCCAGGGCCGAGTCTATTACACGCTCAATGTCCTCCGAAAGGACATAGACAACCCGTAAGCTTTAATGGTTTGCACCTTATCCAGTACTATTTCCCCACAAGTGCAATTTTTATTTATGTAACTAAACCGGGATGTATATGCAAACACAATGTACATTTAAATCATTTGAAAGGTTTGACGTATTAGATCGTTCTGATATTTAAATATGAAAAGTGATCCTGCGGTGGGAAAACGGTGCGAGTGGTTAATCCTGGCGATTGCTTTTTGTTTGTGTTTTGAATTTCAGAGATCAGCGGATCAGTCAGGACGCGGAGCGGTTGTGTAAGCAGATGAGCACCATGGCAAGTCGCTTGATCGTCTCACCGTTCACACTGACTTACTACACCTACCACTGCTTACACAGGTGGGTTTGTGGAGGACATTTAACTCCGACTCTGAAGTTGGAAAACGCTAAATCACAAACATGGACGGTTGTTGTTGTTGTTGCGACATTTTCAACATTTGAGTTCATGAAAGGCTTGCGTAAGTAAAATAGTGAGAGGAAATTGAGGAAGCTCTGAAAATTAGAGCATCCGTTTTAATGTGTATGCAAATTATGTGCTGTTTTTCTGTTTACACAAAGAGAAGAGAGGGTGTCGTCTGTCCTCAGTGAATCCATATCCTCTACAACAGACATGTAGAGGATACATGTCTGTTGTTGACAGAGAACTGTAAAAGAGAGACAGAATTCCTTTGTGTCTTTTGCCTTTATTGTTAAAATATAAGCAAAAACGTTTGTACAGTAATTGCTTTCTGTTCATTTTGGGGTTCTGTTTTTTGTGTTCCGTTTAATTTAATCTAATTGTATTCACTTGTGATTCTTTATCCCCTTATTGCCTAATGTGTTTTCAACGTTGCTATGGAAATAAAGTTGCCTTGTTTTGCAGCACCGGCTGGATTGGTCCTGTGAGTATCTTTGGCTACTTTGTTGTTGGGACCATTGCAAATAAAATCCTCATGGGACCGATTGTGGCGACTCTGTTCGAGCAAGAAAAACTGGAGGGAGACTTCAGGTAAAGTTCTCTATACTGTATGTGCACAGCGTGTCACTCTAGAAAAACAATTTTTAAAAAACCCAATAATTTGTTGTTGATAGAGACGCAACCAGGACCAGTCAACATGTTTTCTCCTGGTTGGGCGTTTAGTCCAGCTTTATTTGATGCAAATCTTTCCAGTTCTTGCCAAGGAAACCACTTCTTTGTTAAGAGGAAGTATCTGTGGACGTTGGCCTAGTGCCTTTTGCCTCTTAGGAAATAACACAGGATATGCGTCAGCTTCCCTCGCTAACCTTTTCCTGAGGTTGAATTGTAATTTCATCTGTCATGTGTTGAAACAATGTTGATTGATTTTGTGTTGTCGGAGGTAGAACTTTGTGTTTGAGTCTCAAAATAAAATAGTTTCCTTTTTTGTATCTCCAGATTCAAGCACATGCAAATTCGTGTCAATGCAGAATCTGCAGCTTTTTACAGGTGAGGACATTTAGTTTACACGATTGCGTTATTGTGAAAAGGAAAAAAGTTTAAAGATTAAAAAGTTTAGACAACTTTATACAACCTAGAACCTGCTTTTCCCTGTGACTTTAAAAAAATGGAGTTTGGGGAAAAAAATGCTGCTCTGTTTTTTCAGAGCTGGTAAAGTGGAGCACATGAGGACCAATCGAAGACTGCAGGCTCTGCTACAAACTCAAACGAGTCTCATAAATAAAGAACTCTGGCTCTATAGTAAGATCATCCTGTACACACCCTCTCACTTCTGTTAATCTGTCATTATGTTGTTAAAACTGGAAGGAGTTAACCTCTGAACTCTCCTCCGTCAGTCGGGGTGAACACCTTCGACTACCTCGGAGGTTTCCTCAGCTACATTATAATCGCCATTCCCATCTTCACTGGTATCTATGATGGTCTCAGCCCCGGCGAGCTCAGTGCACTAATCAGCAAGGTGGGCTTCTTTTTCCCCTGTTCCCTTTATCTTAGAAACTGTTGTTCTGCAGCTTCATTGTCCCACAAACACAAGACCTTGTTTAGTTAATGACTAGTTCATTTGGTTTATTGACGACAGACTGATAAAGTCCTGGACTTGTTCCCACTGTGGTCCCAGGTATTTACACAGTCCACCAATCTTTAACAAGATAAAAACGGACATTCAATGTCTGACATTAAGACGTTTTTTTTTTAAGGAACTAAAAAGTAAAAGTAGGAAATTGAATCACATGATCAATGATGAAATGTTCCCAGGAAGACAGAAATATCAGACACACCTGACAAATAAGTACAACGATTACTGTTTGTAGATAAAGATCATTGTTTGATTGTTGGTCCCAGTCCCAGTTTCCTTAACAGAACTGCAGAGTAAATGTCTAATTTTACCACTAGGTGGCAGCAAAACCCTTCTCTCCTTATAAACACATTCAATTCGAATCATCCTGAGTTAAAAAGCCTGTTGTTTAGACAGAGATCTGACTTGTAAATATCTTAACAACCAACTTCATCATTGTCCAGTATTAAATTTCTCTTTCCTTAAATCCCTCCAATGTTCCTTGTTGTTGCTGCTTTTTCTTTTGTCTTCAGACATTTTTCTTTCTTTTTTTTTATCTCATTCACTCTGTGCTCTGGTTCTCCTTCTCCTTCTCCATATTCAGAACGCCTTTGTGTGTATCTACCTGATAAATGGCTTCACGCAGCTAATAGACCTGTCGACCACTCTGTCAGATGTGGCTGGATACACCCACAGGTATCACACAACATACTGAAACTCAAGCCTGGAGGACAGAGCAGGACGGCAGCGTCGGTGCATGCCATTCTCCTTTTTTATCTTTGTGTGTGTGTGTGTGTGTGTGTGTGTGTGTGTGTGTGTGTGTGTGTGTGTGTGTGTGTGTGTGTGTGTGTGTGTGTGTGTGTGTGTGTGTGTGTGTGTGTGTGTGTGTGTGTGTGTGTGTGTGTGTGTGTGTGTGTGTGTGTGTGTGTGTGTGTGTGTGTGTGTGTGTGTGTGTGCGTGCGTGCGTGCGTGTTGTGCTCAGGATTGGGGAGCTGAGGGAGGTGATGGAAGACATTCTACACAAGCAGTGTGACTATGACCCGGCATCGGGAGAAAGCTTTGACTTTGACAGGTTTGTATGGAAACATTCTCATTAATCTCTGCTACATAAATAAGCTTGATTAGATAAGAGTTGATGAAATGAAGAGCACAGACGATGACGAAGCTTTTCATCCTCCACGTGTTCTTGTGATCCTTATTCATTTCATCTCTCCGCACAGCGACTTCAATGTCCACGCAGGCCCGGTAGACACTGCCTTCATCCTTGACCATCTTTCGTACAAATCTCCGTACTCGGACGAGCTGCTGGTCGAGGACCTGAGTCTGAAAATCAGTCAGGGAACTCACGTGCTGGTGGTGGGGAACACGGGCACCGGCAAAACGTCACTGCTGAGGGTCCTCAACCGACTGTGGGAAGCAGAGAGCGGTGAGAGGACGTGGATGACGTTTAACTCATTTGAATGACAGAACAGGGTTAATGAAAAGATTTGGTCACTGGTCACTGTCCCCTGTTCCGGCTGTGATGATAACAACCCCTGACTGGAATAACAGTATTAAAATTAATTTAGAAAAAGGTGAAAGGATATTCAAATTAGAGTCTACAGCAGTTTTTTGGCCTCCCCAAACAATCTGAGCTGCTTTCACACATGCACTGAAGTCCGAAGTCTGAAATTTTCCAGAGCTGTATTTAGAAATGCAAATTTCCGCAACTGTTGCGCCGGACATTTTCCGGACCTTTTTGCTGCATTCATCTTATGTAAACGGCAAACTTGGGAACATGTCCAGACGCAATTTTGCTGACATTTTCTGGAGTTCATGTCTGAAAATGGCTGGTTTTTGTACAGCTTTTCCTAGGAAAAGAGCAGGTGACACTGCTGCTGTTGTTGTTTTTTTCTTAAATAATGAAAAATGTTTCAGGTTTTGTCCAGATGACGACATGCTTTGGGCCCAGAGGAACCCTCTTCCTGCCTCAGAAACCGTACCTGACGGACGGCACTCTGCGTGAACAGGTCGCCGTCCCTTCCTTTGTGTTGTTTTTTCCTTTTAAAAGTTGTGCAGCCACGATGGTTGCTGCATGTCAAATTTCATCAGAAATCACTGTCAGCATTTTGTCATGAGGATTTACTGGAACTCTCGTCTACAACAGGTGATCTACCCGCTGAAGGATATTTACCCTGCATCAGGTATAAGATTTTACTGTGACTGAACAACATTTAACTGTGGAACAGTTATAGGCTAAAAATATTCATAAATTTTGAAGTCAAAGTTAGTTGATCTAGTACAAAAACTCTTCCAAAGTACACACAATATAATAATGTACATAATGTGGACCACTTCTGAGATCATTAGTACCCCGAGAAGATTCACGTGAAACGGGGAAAACTAGCGAAATGAGCAGAAGCCACACATGAAAGCCATTTTGTTTTTATCTGATTATAAAAGTGGATGAATGAACGTGGTGTTGGTTTTCAGTCTATCTTTGTTTTGATGCTGCCTAAAAATGACATACTCTTTATAAAATTAGTTTCTTTATTATGTTCAGGGTCAGTGGACGATGACAGAATTATAAAATTCCTGGAATTGGCTGGAGTGGTGAGTGTTTTTATCGCACAGTGTGCTGCTTTTACCTGTTTTGTCATGGTGTTTACTCATCTTGAAGTCTGCCTCCAAGCACTTATTAATCTTGAATCAAACTTGATATCTTCTTCAGTCCAGTATCTTGAAGCGAACAGGTGGGCTGGATGAAGAAGTGGACTGGAACTGGTGAGAGACAATAAGAAGAGTGTGAATGTGTAGAATAAAGGATTGTGTAGTGTGTCACTGTGCAGAGTAAAACTCACATCCTCTCTGCAGGTATGATGTTCTGTCTCCTGGTGAAATGCAGCGTCTCTGCTTTGCACGACTTTTCTACCTGCAGCCCAAATACGCAGGTGCGTTTTAAAATACTGTGCGTGACTCAGTTTCAGGGGAGACAGCCCAGCCCACTGTTTTTTAATTGAAAACCAAGTTCAGTTAACCAGCGTGCTCTGTGCTAGAGATGACAGTGATTTATTTTATTTTAATTTTTTTTTTTGCAGTGTTGGATGAGGCCACCAGTGCTTTGACAGAGGAGGCAGAGGCACAACTGTACAGGACCTGTAAACAGCTCGGCATGACTTTGGTCAGTCTGGGACACCGCAGCAGCCTGGAGAAGGTAGATTGAACACACCGGTACATGGAGGCCGCGTTAACAAACTGCTGCCTTAAAACCAATTATACAGTCGCACAATGTTTCAGTGTCAGTTTAATATTGTTACTAACCTGGAAACAGTTGGTAAAGAGCAGTGAGTGGACGAAGTGGGTTGTTTCTTTTTCAACAATTTGCGTTATGAACCAGAACAGCTCTGTTTGTACCCACTAACTCTGGTCCCTAGTAAATTCACAGCTAATAAACTGTTGACATGATCTGAAACTTAACAATCTGAGCAACAAGTTATGACAAAGAGGTGGATTGCGTGCTCAGAAGCAAGATCTGGGTATTGTGCTCTAATTTATTGTGTTAAAATCATGAACTCTGAAATCAAATTGACATAAATCTGGGGAACTTTAATCCCTGCTTACTTTATCATCATATCCGTCTAAGTCTGTCAGGAATAGTAACTCTTGCTTTTCTTTGCTTCATTTTTCCAACAGTACCATGATGTCCAGTTGAAACTGTGCGGAGGCGGCCAGTGGGAGTTAAGTTGGTTGAAAGGAGGCAACAGCAGCCTCAACCACAGAGATGAAACTATGTAACCACGTGTGTTTGTATGTATTTATGTATGAATTCATGTCCACAGTCTTTTTAAAAAACACGACACTTTACCCTCGGTTTATTGGCTGAAAAAGATGTGAAGGATGTGAGTGTTTTCCCAGAACAGGTTGAAGCCTGTTGGTTTTGGGCCCATTCAACCATCATGAAAACAAATCAGGAAAGTTGGAGGGAAACTTCAGACTCAGCAAATCTAATGTGCCTTTATGTGAGATCACAGTGGTTTATTGTTTTACATTCAGTCAATAGATTGGAATATTATAACTACTGCGTTATTCAGTTTTGTATAAAAAAACCAATGATTTTGTGTCTAACAAGAGCAGAGTACATCGGTGGACGAGAGATACAGTTTAAAAAGTTGTTTACCTGGTTTGATAAAAAGCTCATGTGTGCAATAAAAACTAAAAATATATATTTGGCCTTTTAGAATAAGTTTTGATACATTAGCTACGAGCCTGTTTAACTGAAATGGAGATAAACATTCTAGCATCACTTTCACAATCCTCTTCAATCATTGTGGTTTCTGTTTACTCAAGAGGTCACTGTGGCCTTGGATGATCTCACGAACGGACGCGGGGTCGTCCAGCGTGCTGAGGTCACCCAGCCCGTCCAGTTCGCGCTCCACTATCTTGCGCAGCACCCGGCGCATTATCTTACCGGAACGTGTCTTCGGCAGACGCTGGACGATCTGTGAGAATAACCAATTGAAACTGAAGTTACCATTGTACGAGTTAGTCTTGAAAAGCGTGTTTGCAATGTGAAGCTAGTGAAGCAGATTTACCTGGATGCAGTCTGGACAGGCGTACTTGGCGATCTTTTTAGCTACCATGTCGTTGAGCTGCCTGGACAGGTCCGAATCTTGGACCTCTGCAATCTTTTTTAGCACCACAAAGGCATAAACACCTGACGGAGCACCGAGGCGGATAACGCTGCAATCAGATTCTCATCCAGCCTGGTGAGGTGAGCTGCGTCACGTCGGAACTATGTGATACTCACCTTGTCCTTTGATGTCGTGCGAGTATCCTATGACGGCAGATTCAGCCACTGCAGAACACTGGTTCTGTGACAGAAATGACATTCAGGATCGTCTGAACACTTCTTAGATTTAAAGTTAAACAGTTCGAGTTTAAGATGAAAAAAAACATGATGCTAAAAAACATCAATGTCTCCTCGATAAAACTTTGGGTGGAAAGGACATAAAATGTGCTTTTATCACCCCCGGCCATGGTCAGTTCATTTTTTTAGCAGGAATATGCAAAAATTACTAAACCGATTTCCATCACAGTTTGTGGAGGAATGTGGCCTAGGCCTGGGAAGAACCCATTGAATTAAATACGTTTTATGACAAGTAAATCATTTAGGTTAAAAGACCACTTCTTTGGTCTTTTATGTTTCTACTTAATGAACTAGACGAGCATGTTTGGCGGAGATAAGCGGTCTACTGAGTGCCACTCTTGCCGCAACTGAAATAACTTTAACCCTGTTCAATCTATGCACATGTTTCTTTATTCACCCCTTACCACTATATCCTCTATCTCTGCGGTGCCAATCCTGTGACCGCTCACGTTGATGACGTCATCAAGGCGCCCGGTGATCTGGTAATATCCCTCCTCAGATCGATAGGCGCCATCACCGGTAAAGAAATAACCTAACGTAGGGAATTTAGAGGCTGGTAACTTAGAACAGGAAGTGTTACAGAGACACCATGACGACAGTTTGCTCTTGAATACACTGTACTGTACCAGGATATGGGTGACAGTAGGTCTCGGTGAACCTCTGGTGGTTGTTGTGAATTGTTCGGGCCATACCAGGCCACGGCTGAGCTATACACAGAGCTCCGGATGTGTTGTTGGAAGTCTCAACTTTGCCCTGGGGGAAATCCAAAAAGAGTGACAAATGTTTAGTAGAAAGAAGTAGATGATGTGCAAGACAAAGAATTGGACAATAAAATAAGGGTTGATGAAACAACTGATATAGTTAATGTACAGAAGAACTCTTTTAAGAACATATGGATATTTTGGGAAATTAACTAGTGCTATTGCATCCCTGAGCTTTCAAAATGCTGTGTGTGTGTGTGTGTGTGTGTGTGTGTGTGTGTGTGTGTGTGTGTGTGTGTGTGTGTGTGTGTGTGTGTGTGTGTGTGTGTGTGTGTGTGTGTGTGTGTGTGTGTGTGTGTGTGTGTGTGTGTGTGTGTGTGTGTGTGTGTGTGTGTGTGTGTGTGTGTGTGTGTGTGTGTTTTGAGAGGGAGGAGGAGAGATCAGCTCAGAGATGCCACCGCTCCAACTGTCTGCACAATCTGTGTGCGTTTCAGAAGCAGGAGAAACTGAAATGGCCACAAAGTAGTACGACAGATTTTTAATAGGGGGGTTGGGCACACACTGAGTGGGATCAACGGGTGGTGGAGCAGAGTGGGTATCAAAAGTGACACAGCTGGTGACTATTTTATAATCCTAATCTGACCCTCTCCTCTGGGCCTTATCCAGCATTTGCAGGGTGGCATGCTACACACACACACACACACACGCAGGGATGAGCACCACCATACCTCAGTGTCCATGAGCACTGGCTTTATGCCAAAGAAAGGTCTCATAGCCATTCCTGGGACAATCTCTGCGTCTGGGTCCGATGGCCTCGGGGCGATGCAGATGCCACCTGTCTCTGAGAGACGCAGAGGAAAAATGAAAACAGATTATACAAAGTGCTGTATGTGCAGCACGGATATACCCCACTAAAATAGCTTTTTAAAAGCGTGAAAATGTCTTGTTAGTAAAGGACTGTGGATGACTGAGCCACAGACCCACAGTTGATGTTTTATAGAGCAACACTATAGAGTGTATAGAGTGACAGATGAGTTTAAAATGAGCCTCTCTCACTAAATGTGTAGATTGAGGAATTACAGCCATAGTAAACAAATTAAATGGGGTCAGATTTTTTTTACTGTAGGCCTCGGGGAGTGGTAAATCCGCCTCGGGGTCCTGGTGGCAACAGTGTCGGAAGCAGCAGAGGGAGCCGTTTTAAAGTAGGACACAACAGATGATCCCACAATAGAACCAGCAACTGGCGCCCAGATCATCTGTAACCGTGAGACCTCTGGACCAACCCCCCCCCCCCAGAGACCTGGGCTAGTTCAACGTGTGGGAAATACACTTGTCCATTCAATATGCTGTTAGCTTAGCTTAGGCTTGTTGTATTTAATGAACTAAATAGGCATTTATTATTTCAAACAATTGCTTTAAATGAATGCTAAAATGTAAGAATTTAAAACACAGATATGAATATACAGTATTCCTCACTGTATATATAGATATATCTATATCTATATATAAATTTTTTTTGCCTTCTGCATCCTCTTAACTCCCCTATTCCTGTTTGATTCAACATGGAGGTCGTATGCCAAAAATGGATCAAAATCAATTCAATTGTTTCCCCGCATATTTAATTTCCCAAAATATCAAACTATTGCTTTGAATAAATGCTCAAATAAATATTTTTTAATTTTATTTTTTGCCTTCTCTCCTGCGTCTTCTCAACACCCCTAGCCCTTTTTGATCCAACGTGGAGGCTGAATGCCAACAATGGATCAAAATCTAATTTTCTCTCTAAACAGGCTACTTGCTCCCAGATCAACCAAATGGCATCTATGAATAATGCCACTTAGTCCTAATTGGAAACACTGGTCCAAATAACGTAACGACATAATCCTTTTAACAGAAGTAGGGTATTTTGGGTCATATCTGTGTCTGTAATTCTCAGGCTCATGATGCTCCGATGTTTAATTATCGTCAATTAATCATGGATTTTTTTTGTGCCATTTGTATGGTAATTAATGCGGCTTAGTTATATTTGGTCATAGTGAATGTGAAGGATTAAACCTTGTGAAAACACGCTGAAAAATGTTTACAAACTTTAATTAGTAACAAAAATTAAGTAAACAATTTAAGACAATTGATAACTAACTTTTTTTAGTGATCAGTCAAGTCTTGTGTTCATCTTCAAAATCAATTTTATGAGCAAATGCAGATGATATTGTTATGTCCCATCGTAAACTGCTCTAGTAGAGGAATAATGGGGATATTGTGGGGACTTCAGAGTTACAAGACTGTTGTGTCACACACGGGAATTCCTGTAATTACTCTTTCACAGTTTAGTCAGTCAAGTTTGCAATATGTAGTTCCCTTTTTCCCCACTGGCATCATGTGACAGGTCAGGTCTGTGGTCAGTATGGGGACAAGTTGACTAGCAAATGTTAGGCTGTCTGAGAGCAACTCAGGCCACAAGCTGCACTGTACTGTCTCCTCTGTTTGTGGAAAGTTCATAGACTGATCTGAGTCTCTCCAGAAGCCCGTCATCTGTTATGTGACGTGGCTGTTTTGGCAGCAACGATCGTAACAGCTGCATTCTGCAGTCGAAATGCGTCCAACTGGCTAATGTGAGCGTTTGACAAACAAAATGAAAAGAGGGATGATCACCCCGCCCCTTGCACACAGAATCTCAACGAAAAAAAAGTCTAATGTTAAAAGCTGCACCCAAAGCAAGACAAGGGGGGGGGGGGGGGGGGGGGATCTGGCTGCTTTCTGTGGATTCCAGAAGGCATATAAAAATTCCCTCGTGTGTGTGTGTGTGTGTGTGTGTGTGTGTGTGTGTGCGTGTGCGCGTGTGTGTGTACTATATGTGTACACACATTATAATACTGTGTGTATGCGCACGTTCATGATGTTACGTAACTCTGTTATAGTTGTTGGACAGAGCAGGCTGCTCTCCCCTTTAAGACTGACTGCTGCTACAGAACCTGCAGACGTGGCTGTGTTAAAGAGACACGATGTGAGTCACGAAGAAGCGATGAAACTCCACTGTAAGAGTCTCAGCCCGAGACACAAAACCAAGCTTAAGGGCGCACAGTGTAGGTCAGATTGTAGCCACATGTAAAATGTTTAATAGACGAGTAATCAAAAACACAATGCACTGTTTGCTGTAGGCTGAGTGGATCAAGTTCGTCCAACAATGGAAGCAAGTTACAAACATGCAAATTCAACATTTATAGTATTTTTACTAGATCTTGATCCAGGCTTTTTGCACACATTGTGTCTTCAAATTTGGAAAGTCACATTGTACCTCCACTATTTTTCTATGATCCAATGCATAAATCTCATCCATTAGCAAAACCAGCTCACATTTTGATTATATATATATATATATATATATATATATATATATATATATATATATATATATATATTGAGATGCCTGCAGAAGTTGATAATTACCACACGTCAGTGAGTTCACAATTACCTGTTTGCCACCAGGTGTCCACCACCGGACAGCGTCTGTCGCCGACCACGCTGTAGTACCACTCCCACGCTTCGGTGTTGATGGGCTCACCCACTGCAGGAAGTCAAGGACAGCTTCAATCATAAAGTCGTATATGGTTTTTGTGTTCTTGTTTTAGATGTATAGATAGACAGAAATTAATTTGTCAAAGCGGCCATACAAGTAAGAGACATTGTCAAAAAGTACACATAGAAAGGATAAAAAAACAAAATACACAGTTAAATACTAAAAACTTAAAACACATTAACATGTGTGTATGTTTCCTCTGGGAACTCTCCAGTACACGAGTGTACATGCAGTGTAGCAGAGTAAATACTGTATTTGATCCGTGCATCTACCTATCATCTACACCACTCGTGTGGCCAATCCCAGCTACTCTATTTGATGTGGGACACAATTTGCTGTTGGTTGTGAGGGAAGCTGAGGATACACTACATCACTTTTTATGACCCAAACACCAGCAAAGAAACAAACTGGTAGCTTGCACAAATAAGTGAAAAATAATGTGCTTTAACTGTAAAGTTTAGGCTTGTTATAGAAATATAATCTTCCTTTAACTCCAAGTCATTGTGTATATCATAGTATTTTATACAGGCATACCGGAGCCCAGAGTTTTGAGGGTGGAGCGGTCGTACTTGTGGACCCACTGGTCTCCGTATTTGAGCAGCAGGCGGATCGCAGTGGGCGCCCCGTAAAACTGGTTAATCTTCAGTCTCTGAACCATCTCCCAGTACCTTCCTGTGAAAAAAACCCAAAACTAAACATGGTGCAAAGATATATGCTATCATACACTGAAAAGATACAGATAATCTAAAATAAGACCAAAATGAAACTAGAGCCTGAGAACTAAAGACTTTAAACGTCAGACTTTAATCCTCCGCAGTTTCACTTTCACAGTAACGGGGGTATGATGACCTTGGTCCTGACTCCTGTTTATACAGAAGCCTCTGGCACGGAATGTAAGGCCAAGTTCAAGTTCAACTGTAAACAGCTATTCATAGACAGAGACACGCGCATGCAGATCTGCTTGCAAAGGACACAAATACTTAGAAGGTGTGTGTCAGCTAACTTTACCCTGCATGTGAATTTTTTTACGTCAACATGACCACAAAAATGACATAATAAAAACGCCCTAAATTGAAAATATGACAAATTGGAAGGTTTGTCGTGCAACTATAGATGTTTTGTAACATATGAGGAGTTTTCTTTCATTAATAATGTACCAACCGGTCTAATACATTATTTTCATTCATCTGTTAGCCTCCATACCTGGGTCAGGGTAAGTGGGCGTGCTCTCAAACAGAACAGTAGTCCCGCCGTTGGCCAGCGGCCCGTAGACACTGTAGCTGTGTCCTGTGATCCAGCCGATATCTGCCACACAGCCGAACACGTCTCCATCGTGATAGTTGAACACGTACTGGGGACGAGAAGGAAGATGGAAGAAGTTGGGGGGAAAAAAACTTGGACGCTCGAGATCAAAATGTAGTATTTACCTTTTTAAGATGCAAAAAAAACATATAAACTTAATGTGTAAGTAGATCATGCACTCACAACATCACAAAAGTACAAAATGTCAAACCTAAAGCACCATCAATGAATTGTCTATGTAATATCCTGTGACGAGGCTGATATTTCCTCTACAGCCGGTTTCGATGCTGAACCGTGAATCACATTTTTGTCTGTTTGAGGCCTTCACTGACCCAAAAAAAGCACACACTGCATTACACTAAATCAGCAATGACACCACACGTTGTGCTTGTCGTTACCCTGTGGGTGAGCGCGGCGAACAGCAGGTACCCTGCCTGAGTGTGGACCAGTCCTTTGGGCTTCCCCGTGCTGCCCGATGTGTAAAGCAGGAACAAAGTGTCCTCACTGTCCATGGCAGCTGGCTCACACACCACGTCCTCCTTCAGCATCTCCTGCACGACGCGGTGCAATTTGAAAGATTATTTAGTTGACAATCACGTTCAGTCACTACAGCACAGTAACACAGCCACAACAGAACAAACCTTTTGACACAGATGATGTGCACACCACACACAGTGTAACCTTTTAAGATGCTAGACGACCAAAGTCCATTCGGTGGCTGTTCTGAAGCTTAAATCATATCACAGGGTTTTCCTCAGCAGACAGAATTTCTTATGGAACCTTTTTCCTCTGCTGAGGAAGATCATGTGATTGGACTGATAGCTCCATAACAGCTACTAATTTTAATTTATCCTCATATTTAACCACCACTCCTCAATTGCAATAATTATTCTATTTTATCTGTGCAATAACTTATTATGTGCAATGTCCCCTCTATTCTCTCCTCTGCCGCTTTATTCCAGGATTGTTCACTTAATTATAGTACTGTCTTTACTTGTATATACATATTTATCTATATTCTTACATTTGTTTTTTAACTGTTTTCTCAGTCCATAAGGTTTCACTGTTAATTTAATATATTTTTTTAGCTTCAGTTTCATGCCTTTATCCTTAACTTTTATTCTTTTACATGCATGTTACCTAATAACGCATCTGCAGGCTTGTACAGTGACAGTAAAGATCTCTCTCTCTCTCTCTCTGATGGACTGTCACTCGCTATTTCCAACATCGAGAGCAAACTTTAATCTCAAAAATTAGTTGACTGATTAAATTAAAGTCGTCAATCAACTGAAAATTAACAAATGGGAATTGGGGCCAAAGGAGTCATTGTTTAAGTATGGCTGTTTTTTTCTAAATCATCATTTATCCAGGGCAATGTGACTACTGTTTGCATTAAGATCCTCAAGAGGGTCCTGATTGGATTTCTGATCTCTCACCTCCTCCATGGCAACGTCCCTGGCTGTCATGACAACTGGATTCTCTGTTCTCATAGCAACAAACACCTGCCGTACGGTCGGGCAGCTCTGGACCGCCGTATCCACCGTCCTCTTAAGCTCGGTGACCTTACCGCCTCTGACGCCCTGGTTCACTGTGATGACGACGCTGGACTGGGCTGAAAAAATGTGATGCACATGGAAATCAGACTGCGGATACGGAGCTCTGTGTTTCACCTTTAAGCACCACTTAGTTTGTTTTTCTCTTTGTTAGTAGGATTACTAGAAGAGTTATGAGATCAGCATCAAGAGATGAAAGTGAAACAGCATATACGGTAGGTGGGGGGTTTCTCAGCCTTGACGGAGGCCGGCGCTTTTGTTCTCTCTGGGGTTTTGCACTACAAGTGACGCCTTTCACAAAAACATGTAGTCACTTGATCTTTGCAGCTTTGATGTACAGTAGTATACAGTAAACCCCGGTTTGCAGACTCATGCTCTGTGTCTATACGTTTGAAAGCATCAGCAGGTCATTCACTCCGTCTCACCGTCTCGGATTCGCTCTGACAACGCCACCGCACTGAACCCAGCAAACACCACGTTGTGGGCTGCGCCAATCCGGGCACAGGCCAACATGGACGCCACAGCCAGAGGGCAGGAAGGCATGTAGATGGTGACACAGTCCCCCCTCCTCACGCCGTGCCGCCTCAGCAAGTTGCCCATGCGACACGTCATCTCCAGCAGCTGCCTGTAGAGAGAAATATTGGTGAACTACACGGAGGTAAAGGAAGTAGGAAAACACTGCACACCACATCGGACCCCGCTGACCTGTAGGTGACCTTGACCTCTGACCCTGGTTCATCTCTCTCCCAGATCAGGGCCACCCTCTCGGGACAGGTGTGCACGTGGCGGTCCAGGCAGTTTACTGCATGTGGCCAGAAAGAAAACACACACAGTCAAACACATTCACACTGGTTTGAAATGTATCAGCTTCACTCACCTCCACAGTAGCATGGTGCGTTCAAGGTACAGTACTCGTTGGTTAAATGTGTCTAGTTTTGCGTGATGATGCCTTCGCTGTCTCCGGACGCGTTGTAACGCGACCCAATGTGTGTGGAGGAGGGGGAATAAACCTTACCGGACACATTCAGCTTCCCTCCCTCGAACCACTTGATCCTGCCCCGGCTCAGGTCGCAGTCCTGGACCGTGTGGAAGGGACGGATCCAGCTCAGTCTGTGACGCGCCACCGCGGACCAGAAGCTGTCGCTGCTGGAGACGGAGAAGTCCTGCAGCGCCGCGCGGCTCGACGCGCCCTCGAAGCCCGCGGCCTCCGGCATGAACGCCGCCGTGTTACAGGCGCGTCGAGCCAGAACACGCACACAGGACCTGAAGCTCCGACACCCGAGGGAAGTCAGAACCGTCGAGGCGCATCCACCGGGCAGCCACATCGCGACAGTGACAGGTTCTCAGTGCGATCGGATGTTTGTTTTTAGTTTCGTTTTTTGTTTTTTTATGCAAAGCCTTTACGCAACAGAGGCGTTCAAGCAATTTGGGAAGTTACCCTGCTCAACTTCAGCCGGTAGGGAAAACTTGGAAACTCCGCAGAGGAAGGGCTGGAGGAGTGATGCGTTAAAGGGCAGCTCCCTCAAGCCCCTGCGCCCACAGTTTGTTTTCCAGCAAAGTATCTGTACAAAGAGGAGAAAGAAAGCGACAGTGAAACAGAGAGGAACGAAGACGGGCCTTTCTTTGTGTACAGATCATGAAATGACCCTTTCCCATTCAAGAAGGTTTTAGTGGAAAAGTCTGCTCCTTCTCCCTCACTGAGAAGTGTGTGTGTGTGTGTGTGTGTTCAAACATCCACGTGAAAATGAGAGAAACAAACACGTGAGCAAAGGGGAGGACTTTAAATAGTAACTTTTATTCGGGCTACAGTCACATTTATACAAAGACAGACGCAGATAATTGATGTTAACTTTACAAAATTGTACAGTTTTGAACTTTTGAACATTATTTTCTTTTTGTATTATTTACATCACAATAATTGAAAATAGCAGAGGGGAAAGAGTGCAGGACTTCACTGACTTGAATTTTCAGTTACCTCCCTAATTGAAATCTGTCTCCACGGGGAGGTCGGGGTCAGAGGTCAGGGGTCAGAGGTCGCGGTCAGAGGTCACGGTCAGCACCTCTGCAGCAGGTGGAGAGGCAGCGTCTTGCTCAGCGTCCACACTGGTTGGGAGGGCTTCAATGATAAAAGTGACCATGTCACAGGAGTGTAAGGTAAATTTATTTAAAGAAAATAATATATATATATATATATATATATATATATTTTTAATGCAGCTACATGTCAGAACATTTTCCTAAAATGTTAAAAAGTCTCCGTCAGTCCATCACAAATATTTGTAGGGAGCGGAGCCAAATCACCTCTTTTCAAATCACACGTTACCTGACAGGTAAACTCGAGTGAAGTTCTCTGTGTGTATTTGTGGTCACAACATTTCAACTGCAGCTTTGATCCACAGTAAAGGTTCAGCTTGTGGGTTCAAACTCAGCGGTCTCCACTCTGCAGGCATTTCACCATCAGTGTCAGTATCCCTGCAGTCTTTTGTTCCTTAGTTCCTCTTCTCCTCTTCTGACGTTTCCTGCTCCGTCGCCCGGTCGTCGGCCTCCTCCTTGTGTGTGACGTGGCCGTCCGTTCTGCTCGAGACCGTACAGAACATCTTGGCGCTGTGCTGCTGCGCCCTCGCTCGCAGCGCCGCAATGCTGTTCTCCCTCAGCTCCTCCTTGGAAATCGGGGAGTCGGCGTCTTCCCTCGGCTTCTCCTCCTCGTCCTCCATCACCTTGTCCGCCGGCTGCTCCTGTGTCGGCGTGTGGGGAGCTGCACTGCTGGGTTTGCCCGGAGATGTGTGCGTGGTTTCGACTGACTTCTTGTGCATTCCTGGAGGGAAGAGAGAGTATGAGTTGAGTGAGACCCCGTAGAAGATTAACTTTCTGTCCAAGCAATCACAACATTTAAGGGTGTAAAGAGTTGCCTAGGAGATTATATCCTTTGCCCTAAGTGATTTAACGTTTGAAATGGAAAAGTATCTATTAAAAGTAACGTAACTATTGCTCCTCACGTGTGACATTTTGTCTCATCGTGAGGTATTTGACATTGAAAAGGAGCGTCAAAGAGAATAGAGGGAGGGGACATCTTATTCAATTAGTGTCACCTAATTGATTTCGACTAATCAATTGACATGAGGTGAGAGAGGATATTTGGTCTAATCTGTCCTGATGAAGTGGGATTATCACTGTATCGACTGCTAGCTTTTTATTGACATGCGGACGCTTTTATTGACTCCTATCATGCGCAGGGCTTAAGATCCCAAATACCCCGTTGGTTCTTAAACACAGAGACACAACTTGATAAAGACACTTTTGGTTCTTGCATTAACGTGTCGGCCTTAAGTTTCCTGACAGTGTAAAGAAAAAGGGTTAGAAAGTTGCATCGGTTTAAGACAGACGAGCAGGCAGATTATAGTTTCAAGACAAGATAACTAAGCATTTCACATTTCACTGCTCCTTTGTGCAAGATCAGTCAATATTTGAAAGTGTCGAAACACCAAGTTCTTTTTCCAACCATTTTAAAGGAGGATGGTGCAACATGATGTGTTACCTCATCACCACACGTATGACCTCGAACGACTGTGACGTGTCAGTTTCAAGCTCAAGGAACATAGAAAACAATAAAAGAACAAACAGCAGACATTTTGTCTTTGTGGGAAAAGTAAATAATAATACTGAGTAGTAATACTTTTGACGACGGCTCTGCTCAGTCAGACAAGCATGGACAACTACAGGACCCTGACAGTGAAGCAGCTAAATGGAATTCAGCCGTTTGTGATTTTCTCACTGTGACAAATCAAACTGTCGAGCTAAGATTGTCTCTCAGCTGACAAACACAGTTCTGCTTTACCTAGTAACCACGGAGCGTACGATTCCGTGACGCCTTCCTTGGCCGACTTGAGGATGGACTCGGGCAGCGGGATGGAGTGGCGCACCATGGCGCCGTACAGGCCGTACTCCGCCATCACGCTGCTGCGACCCCAGCACTTCTCACGCTTCCTCCACTTGGCCCTGCGGTTCTGGAACCAAACCTGCAGAGAGGACAGTCAGAAAAATGGATTTGATTAAGTGTGTGTGTGGGGTACTTTTGGACCCCAAGAAAAAGGGAGGCAATGGGGGGCCACAATTAATACACAATAATATTCAATATATTTTAAACCATGGTGAAGGATTGCATTCTGTTTTTGTGTCATCCGTGCTACAGTATATAAGCACAGTAGAATACCGACATCTACTGGAGATTTAAAACAACAAAAGACCATTTTGGCCATTGAAGACTGATTTTGACAGCTCATTTTCCAGTTTCATAATCTTGAGTGTCTGCTTTGGCACATTCATTCCATATTGCGGAACCATTATTGACCCAAAATGTAAGTATCATGTGATGTTACAAAACAGATTTATAACACAAATTCAGTGTTTGAATTTCTTTTTTTCCTGTCACCGCTTCATCTGTAAGGATATTGTCTTTTTTTCACTTGTGTGAGCGTGTGTGTTTGTGTGTGTGTGCACTTGTGTATTATTCTCCTTCAGGCTCCTCAAGTGCTTAAATTGATTTCCACCATGCCAGACCTTGTAATAGCCTCAGCAAGCTCGTGAATATGGATGAGGAAAACAGTGGAGGGAAAAAAAATGAGCATCCTAAAATGGCCGGGGAGGCTGGATGAGATTGTAGGGAATGGTGTGGAGTGTGCGCATGCATGTGTGTGCATGTGCGTGTGTGTGTGCGTGCGTGTGTGTTTCAGACCTGGTATTAAAAACGATCAAAGCCGAGTCGGGAAAGCTATTCAGGTAGATCTGATGATAACCGCCATCTCATAAAAAAGATGGGCCTCAGATGAGCAATCATACTTTTTGACAGCAACAGTGTGAGTGTGCATGAAGTGTGTGCGTGCGGGGGTGTGTGTGTGTGAGAGTGTGTGCGTGTGTGTGTGCGTAAAGTGCTTCCTGCGAGAGGTGACCCCGGGGGCGAGGAGGCTGATTGAAAAATAAGTTAATTTCCAGGCCCGATCGATGGGAGACAGGCGCTCAAATATCCTGGGAAATTAAAATGCTCATAGCAGCCTGGCAGAGGCCTCTTCTGCAGCCGCTGACCTCTGCTTATTAATTTCTGTGTAGTTATCATTTCATTTTTGGGGGCTGTGGCCCACCCTTCGCAGGGAGAGGGGTGATAAGTTCTCCTCAATTAACTAATTACACTGAAGAGGGTGAATTGGCTGCTCACGTGAGAGTAGGAGGCGTTGAGAGGGCGATGATGGAGCGGACGACCGCAGGATCCACCTGTCTGTCTGTCTGCCTGAATATTTGCTTTTCTTTTGTGTGTGTCTTCATCACTTTGCAGGAATTTGTGGAATGAAATATGACTGCAAGTAGCTCAAACCTTGATGGAATTTTAAAGAATCAATATCGCAAAGAATTAATCAAAATCATTTGATAGAATTCTCCCTTTTTGCTTTTAATTTTTTTTTTTTTTTTGTCTTTTTGCACCTTTAATTAACACAAGACAATTATCCTCAAGCATCTTGAGGATATTACAAATTTAGGACATTTCTGCGTCCTGCACAGACATGGATACACACTCACACACCTGTATTCTGTCCTCTGGCAGCTCGGTCTTCATGGAGAGCATTTCTCGGGCGTAGACGTCCGGATAGTGAGCTTCGTTAAATGCTTTCTCCAGCTCCTCCAGCTGATAGGACGTGAAAATGGTTCTGCAGGCCAAAGAAAAAACCCAATGTGTGAGAATTAATACCACATGGTACATTTTGTTCTCTTCATAAATCAATTAATTATTTTCACATCGGTCTGTAATGTATATAATTCAAATGAAGTGTATACAACTAAATCCCCCAATAATATATCAAATGTTTCCAGCACTGAATCAAACCGAAATCTTCTAAAAATGAGAAAATACAGTTTTATTTCTATAATCTAAAATGAGCAAAAAACAGGAACGACACATGCAGCCTATATATTTGTTATTCTTTGCTTACCAATTGTATATAGAGAAAAAAAATATGACTCTTATTTTTTCCTTTACAGATTCATTTTTATTCCTATAAGGAAAAATATAGCAATGTGTTTTTTTAAGAGAGCACAGCGGAAATAAGGATGGTTTTATACAGGCTATTTTTTTGAGGAATTATTATTGCCACAGAATTATATATCATTATATAATAACATATTATGATTATCACATACATGCACACAAGTTAAATTACAGGAATAAAATAGAGATTTTTGTTATTGTTGGATTTCCTCACTAATGACACTAAACAAAAGCAGCCTGCACTGATGTTTGATATTACTATAATAATAATAATATAGTGCACCATATATGTATAGGGCCTCTAATATCAGACCACCAGGTCAGAAAAAATAATCTCGTATTAATCCCCTTTGTTTTTATTTTTCGTTTTACCTGTGTCGTCGTTTCTTTCTTTTCTTGCTCTGACTCGTGGAGGATTTAGAGAATTTCTGATCACCGGAGGAGAGACTCATGTCATCCGAGTCTGTGAAGAGACAACAGGGACTTCAACCACACAAGCACAGCGAAAACAACAATAAAAGTAATAATAATCATCATCATCATAACCATAACAATAATAATAAAAAATATACACAAACGATAATAGAAATAGTGGAAATTAAGATCTTTAAAAAAAAATCTGTATTAATCTGAGTATTTCTGAGCGGGGAATTGTCCGAAATGAAAAGAAAAAATACTAAAAATGTGCGTGAACAAAATGTAAATGATTAGTGCATCTAATTATTATTTTGGCAAGGCCTCTACACAATATTCAATATTTTCCATTTTGGAATCGAAAGCTAATTTTTCTTCCTTAAAAAAAAGAAGGACATGAATTTGATAAGACAAATAATATTCCAATGTTTTCTTTTGTTTTTTTCCAGAATGAATTTAGCTTTCAGTTTCTCCACCATCACTGTTGCTCGGTCACATGGCGCCAACGCTTTGACACTTGTACTAGTTTTTATTACCTTGTCATTTTTTTGTGCAACCAAAACGTGATATAATGTTTTAACAGTTGATTTTAAAACATTTAACTTTCTCACCGCTCCATCGCAGACATGCAGCTTGTTACCGGAGGCCAACAGAGTCTTTTATTTCAAACACTCACCGGAGCTGGCGGAGTGCTGCGCATCCATCTGCGCCTCCATGTGCGCCGCCCGGTGCAGCGGCTGCAGGTGCACATTCTGCGCCTCTGACAGCACCTCCAGAAAAGCAGGCTGACTATAAAACGAGTGTATTCCCTCCGGTCCCAGCAGACCCATCCCGACCCCCAGCCCGCCGTGGCCGAGGGCCGACCTCGCGGCCAGGAGGTGCGCCCTGTGCGGCAGAGCCTCCAGCGGCCGCCTCGGCGCCGCCGGCGGCTCCTTGTTGAGGCCGAGCAGCTCCTGGATCCCGAAGCCGGTGCGCCGGTGCACCGCGGGGGCCATCTTCCACACCGGAGGCGGCAGCTGGGATCCCGCGTGGTTCACGCTGGTTTGAGAAGCCGATTTCATTTTATTCTCCGCGTCTGAAAGCACGACTCCCTCCTTCCCCGTCATGTCTGTGCGTTTTCACTTTATAGTCTTTCAATCGCTCCACTAAAGAGAGTAAACCAAACAGCCCCGTTTGTCCCGGTTTAACAATGTGCAGAGTGATGCTCCTCTGTTGTGCAGAGTGATGCTCCTCTGTTGCTCTGCCGTGCGTTTTATGCAACAGGCAACAGGCGCCAGCCAATCACAGCAGAGGAAGAGGAGAGGCAGCACACTGAAGTTTAAGCCGCATCCAAAAGCAAACGTCTGGGAATTAAATGAGACAAAATCACATTACATAACTTTATATTTTTCCCTTTTTGTCAACACATTGCTCTCACTCATAAGCATATGGTGACTGTCAGACGCTTTGGTTAAATTTGGCCCAGAAAAAATAATGCTTTTGTTTACTGAATAAACGTGTGTGCTTGCGTCAGAGGACTTGGTGTCGCCACACTGGGAAAATAAAAGCTTTGGGTTCCTACAAAGTGATTTGGTTCTGACTCAGATGAGAGAAAGAGAGAGAGGGGGGAGACAACAAGAGGAGAGAGGAGTTCACTTTCACTGCAGCTCTTCTCTTCGCGGTCTCGTCGCTGATCATCACCGGCTCGTCACAGACAGATTCAATCAGCCGGATAAATCCCTCAAATCGAGGGAAAAAACCTGCAGCTTTAATCTGCAGCACGTTTGTCCCCAGTGACAGACGATCAGTGTGAGGAACGAGACACAGACCCAGATAATCAAAAGACCAAAAAAAAAAATCGGAGGTAATTCATGTTTCCAAAAAAAAAGAAGAAGATGCATGTGCTATAATAAAACACACGCATGTGTAAAGGCTCGTTGTTAGTCCTGAAAAATAGAAAAGCTGCAAGTTTGATGCCATTTACCAAACCACTTACGTTATCTTAAAACAAGGCAACATTAGGAAAACAGATAATTAAATTAGGAACAAATTATATAAATTACTTTATATCTTTCTCCAAATGATAAATGTAGTATAGACAACAACAACAAAACACCCATGCGTCATTGTCATGTCTCCAAAACACAAGCAAGACAAACATTTCGATGATCATATATTAAAAGAAATGCTCATAATAAACTAATATTAGCCAATTGCTCTACCACTAATGAATCAATCCAGTTCCTCATTAGAGACACCACCGTGTGATTGATCCGTTACCAGACTCCAGCTCCGTCCCCAACGTCCCATAGAACTCCAACACGTCATTTGCATATTCTAATTGGGTTTGCGCACTAAACGTTTTGTCTTTGGTGGCAGTCTGCGCATCTGTTGATCGGTTATTAAGCTTCTTTTTTTTTCATTCTCTGACGGGTCACATGATGAAGACTACAATGTCCCAGTTCAGGGTATTTAGGACACAAGGGGTGGCAATTAAATAGGAGACAAACAGTGGCGCAAATGCCAGCGCACAATGCAGCAACAGATTGATTTATCTCCTGAGGTTCGAGTGTTTTTTCTCTCGTTGTTGTTGATAAAAAAAAAGGTGTGACTCGGGAAGTGTTTACGCGCACAAAATCCGATTCAGAGAGTGAAAGAGCGCAGAGGTTCAGGGAAATCGCCTGCAGCGTCTCCACGTCATCTACCAGAGTATCAACCTCAGCGGAAACGAGGCCAAAAAAACACTCTCAGGTTTTTCTTCACCAACCCCTAATCCTCTCTAATCAGCCATCATTCAATTATTATTGCGCATGTTGCAATCGTTCGGGGATAATTTGCGGCACACTTCTGGGACAGCTGGACCGACAATTGACGCGGAGGAGGAAGAGTTTATGGAGATGAGTGGACGCGCGCGATGGAAGCGGAGATACAGGCTATACTGTCTCACCAGCGGGACATGTGGTGATGAATAAATAAATAAATAAAGAGTGTGTGTGAGTGTGTGTGTGTGTGTGTGTGTGTGTGTGTGGCTCCTGTGGGACTGTTTGGCACCCGCGCGTCAGGCTGTCAGCGACGGACAAACCCACCGCAGATTTAGCGCCGGTTTGTAATCTGAGCTGTGACCAGGAGAGATGTGGCATCACCCCGCGGCCGAGACCCCTCTCCTCTCCTCGTGTTGCTGAAACACTGCGGATCAGATAAATCAAACTGTTATACCAAAGGAACTCGAATTGTATACATTGCAAAACGTTGCTTTTAATTATCTAGATTATTTAGACAATTGTTTTGGCCTAATAGTATATAAATTAGTGTGTAAATGAAAAAAATTAATTGAGCGAGAGAGGGGGGGGGGGGGGGGGGGGGGGTTTGAAGCGACTTGAATTACCTCCAGCATCTCATGAGAAACTATTAGAGACATTTCATTAGAGGTGAATGAAGAGATCAATGCCACAGAGCCACGAGCTGCGGTGTCTACAGAGAACCAATCTCATGCCTCCAGTCAGATTAGGAGGCAGCTGGAAACAGATTATTGCAGAATGTATATATCTCATCCTGACTGTATATTCAGGTCTGGAATCAGCCACTTAAGAGAAGAATAAAATAAAAAGGAAAACTTTTTTAACATTTAATGTATTTATATTTAATGGCCTTTTATTCCTTTCTTTTAATTTTGAGAGGTTTAAGATGTTTATTGACAAATAAAACAGTACAGCTTTGGCATTCATTTCATATATTAAATGAAATAAAATGATATAATAAATTACTGAGATTTTATAAATTTGAGACAATGTTTTTTTCTCTATATTCTGATATTGATCTCTTCAACAATGTAAATAATATCAGTCAGCTTTCAAATTGATACAATAATATTGTGTTTGTAAAAAAAAAACATGTACAAGGTTAAATGTCAAGTCGTAATGATGCCACTGTAATGAGACCATATAATGGGAACTGCAAAGCAGAGACAATTTTTGTATTGATCGTATGTGTAGCATGATTAAACCAATCCTCTGATTGTTTCTTTTAGTCACAAGCATAAACGATTTGATTTTATAGGTCAGTGTACATTTCCATAAACCACAGGAGCAGTTTGAAACTGCAGACATTGTTAACTGCAGGGAACTGTTTGAAAGAGAGAAAAAACACCTAAGTAAAAGTGGTCACTAAGTGGAGGTCGATTTCTGGATGAGAACCAACTGTACACAAACCCTCTGACTTTATGTACACAATACTCCAACAGGCTCTTTGTCCAGTTACAATCTATCAGATGTATAAATTATGCATTAGGGACTATATCACTAATTAAAATTTTGTGGATCCAGTCTGGGTCAGTCATATTCTGGCCGAGTGTCTGAAACCCGCTCAGCTCCCTCCCTGTCTGATCTATCTTTGTCTTTGTTCGAGGCTCCAGAAATGGCTCTTCTAATCCAGCTAATTGCGTTTTCCCAGAGCTCGGGGTTTTGAGGAGACGAGCTGGGTCGCCAAACAGCCGTTGATCAAAACATCCTAATAAGGCGGTGAAACAAAAGGCTCCCACAAATCCCAAACAATGTGCCACTGGTGATTCAACAGTTTGAACTGTGGCCACAAAGAATTAATTAGGGCAATAACTTCATGCTATTGCCGTTCTATAGTCTCCATTTCTGTATGAGTGCATCTATTTGTGCTCTGTAGTTTGTCGGGGGGACTCTGACTTTGTGTGTGTGTGTGTGCGCCGCATTCCCCTGTTGCATGTGCAGATGTGTTATTGGCATAATGAGGGAAAAAAACTTTGGGGGGGAACGTGGGAGAGAGAGACAGCCTCCCCCCCCCTCCGTTCCCCCTTCCAACACCAAAACTTTCTTGACAAAATAATATTCCTCATTGTGGTTCCCTTGTAACGAGAGTTGACATAATTACTCTGGCCCATTTCTTGTCTAATTAGCACACTTCCACAGTGGACAGGGACGGGCAGTTAGGCAGGAGAAGGGAATCGGACAGGCATGGCAGTGGCAACACAAAAAAGGGGGCCCCTGGTTTCAGCGTAATTAGGTGAGACAATGCCCCTGACTGTTTTGAGCCGTGGCAGCGACTCAGAACTGGGGCCGAGCAGGCGAGTGGACGCCCCGCGAGGTACATGTCCCTGAGACCCTAATAAGCCCCTAATTGTCTTTCTTCTTTTTTTTTTTGATTCACTTGGGGCTGCACCAGCCGACATGAAGACAGCATGTTGGGCTCCTGCAGAGATCGTGGCCCTCGTCATGCGGAAGAGGGAGAAATCTGAGTTGACTCACTCGGGACCTTTACTGTTTGGCCCCCAAAACTCCAGAAAGCTTTAACATCCTGTGACAGCGTCCCAAACCTGGAGAAGTGCCAACATGTTGAGAGCAGAGATGCCAAAGACAAGCCTGATGACAAGAAATCATAAAAAAATAAAGTTGCCCCTGATATCTGAATGCCATCATGTTGAAAAAAGAAACTATTTAATGTATTGAATCTTGAATACACAAAAGCAAAAAACAGCTAAATGCTGTTCAATATCCTGTCCATGTGCAGATCTTATCTTATCATTTAACTATATTGGTCCGATGACGTCTCATGCATCTATAGGACTATGGACTGAGTTTGCTTTCTTCAATTTGCATATGACATGTGACCTGAAAACAGGACAGTGGAGTAATGTCCTGCATGTTTCGCACATGAAAGCAACATGGTGCATAAATTATCAACATGTCAATCACAAAAATAAAGTGTGGGTTTTCACCCTCCCTTATACTCTGCATAGACATAGACACACACACACACACACACACACACACACACACACACACACGGTTCCATATGTTTGAGGTCACTTCTCATGGCAGGTGGCGCTCGAAAAGGTTCAATATTTCATAATTCGCTCTCTCTCACATGCCCTGCAGTTGCGGCCTCGCAGTTCAGAGGAACGTCAGTTTGATGTGCCCTCACTCCTTTAATTAGCTGTCAATTAGTGCAAACAAATCAACTCTTCGCCTAATTAAGCAATGCCACCAGGCAGCTCCCATATACAGGCCATTGTGTGAGCAGCATGAGAAAACCACAGCGAGCAAACTCGTTTTGGATCAGGAGTGCAGC